>NW_015642049.1:79561-85127 GCF_001515625.1 Sinocyclocheilus rhinocerous | reverse complement strand
TTCACACAGGGCCATGTAGTTTTGGATTTTGTTTTCCCTTAATAATAAAAACCTTCATTTAAAAACTGCATGTTGTGTTTACTTGTGTTATCTTTGACTAATATTTAAATTTGTTTGATGATCTGAAACATTTAAAGTGTGACAAACATGCAAAAAAATAAGAAATCAGGAAGGGGGCCAACACTTGTTCACACCACTGTATATATGTACATGTTTTAGTCATTTTTAATAATGTTTTGATATTTTCATACATGCAAAATGCAATGTGGAAAATTCTTGAATGGTAACACTTCATTTGCATACCAATAAAGTTCTGACTAATTTAAATGACAGTTTGAAACAAATCAAACTATTTATATAAATAAAGGGAACTTACCAATTTCAATGTTAAATTTGATCGAATTGAATTTTACTACGTTTTCATTCGTCTTAATTCTCATAGTCGGAAGTCGCTAGACAAGGAAGGAAGGAACAGAGAATTGTGAAACTAGTATTTTGGAAACTAGATTGACTGAAAAGCACTTTTAAATTACTGCAATATTCATGATGTTGCTATAATTCATCACAAATATATTATTCATGTTTGTTATGTCGCCCAGCCCTGTGTGCAAGTAGCCTATATTCTGGGCTGTTCCTCTTGTACAGTACTTGATGTACAGCACATATTGGACCGCTAGTCAGGTGGAAACTACTAGTACTACTAGTTAGTCCAGAGGGAAGATTGAATAATGTGCTTTAGCAGTAGTAAATGCAGTAAGTTACTGTATGGTGTGATGCACATAAATAAAGAACACAAAGGAGCTTTGTGTGTCTCAGTATGAAAGCCGTAGCTCTATTCATGTCCTTACTCTACCCCAGTCTTGAGCCATGTGCTCATAATATCTGCATAATTAATGCTCCAAATATATAATGGTAATTCAAGTGGTGAATATGGAGGAGGAAAACAATCCACAGTGGAAATTTAGCTGAAATCTGAAGAAAGGGCTACAGTTGAGTTGAGGTTGTGTTTCTGATATATTGATAACATATCCTCAAAGAGTTGCTAAATTGCATCTGGACTTGTTTACGTTCTTTAATGTACCTCAAAGTATACCGATAAAGATATTTTTTTGTGGTTCAGTTTGTTGTTGATTTCCATATTGAGGTGTGCTGCTGTGTTCCACAACACAAGCAGTTGTTTTGTTGACATGTAGTCACTAGGGATGTGCAGAAGTGCACACTGGAGAGAGAGAGAGAGCGAGAGAAAAAATGGTGTAGGATTTGAAAAAAATTCACTTAGAAATTGCTATTAAGACATTACAAATAATTACTTTTATTACAAATAATTGAATTAAACATTACATTTTGAAGTAGGAAGACTGAAACACGCCCGTAGTGTTTTTGTTTTTGTTTACAACTTTTTTTTTTTACAGTTCATTAATGATTAATGATTGATCACGATAATACAATAGCATGTTTTTTCCACCTCAATTTCATATTTTAAACCCAAATTCAGTAACACACACGCACACTTTTTTTTTATAGACATTTAAATTATTTGTAAAGTCATTTATAGTTTTTTTTTTCTAATTCATAAATTTTTATTTTTGCAGTGGCACTGCTGTTCTCCATAATAAATTACCAAAATTCCCATCCCTAATATTAATATTTAATACTACTTAATACTTTTCACTTTCTTTAATGGGAAGACCATTTTTCCCGTCTTTGGGTTGCTTTGGGCTGAACACCAGAGCCCTTAAATGACCAAATAGCTCTTTGCTGCAGTATTCTGTTTGATGGTGTCGGCTTTGCTGTTAAATTCAGCCTCACTGTTGAGGTTTCTTGCTTTTTCTCTCCTTTTTTGCTGTTTTCTGTGTTAATATTTGGAAAGTGTGACTCAAAGTTGTGTTAAAGCTGGTGAGTAAAGTTTTAAGAGTAGATTTATTGGACTGGAAGTATTGTCCCTTCGGTCAGGGTGTGGGGTTGGGTGCTTCTTTAGGCTAACTAATTGGGCAGCAGCATGGCCAGTGAAAATGGAGGAGTGGGATGCAGGGTTTTGTCATGGGCCTGGTGATGAAACCGAGGCTAACATGGCTGGGACATCCTGAAAGCTTCCCAGAGGGCACATCATTGCCGCCCCATCTCCTCGTCACAAAATCTGGGCGGCGCAGAACCTGCAGGTTTGCAGCGATTACTCATGCTGAATAAGCTTGTATGCTGAAACTACGGTTGCGTGATTCATTTTAGAACAAGTACAAGGCCTTAAGAAAGTACACCAATCACATCAGCCGCACATAGAAGGGCCGGGGCACGGCCAGCATGCATTTTGTAACCTGTATCATAACTTATACAAAAGGAATCAACCATTAGTGAAGAGGGGGGAAATGGCAACCTGCATAGGACAACCTCTGAATCTGTGAAGCATGTCGCATGACATCTCAGAACCCCCTAGTAGGACGTTACCAATGCTCAAAGTTTGCCCTCTTACTGAACAGATGTTTGACCACAAGCACAACACACACCTTAAGGAGGCATTTTCCAGCATTTAACATGGTTGTGCATCATTCATATTTATATTGCACAGTCACTGAATGTCTAAATGTTTGTTCCAAACACTTTTCACCAATGCTGCAGCTTTCGGCCTACATAAATATATTATATATTATATATATATATATTATATATATATGTTTATATATTTATATATATTAGGCATGGGCCGGTATGAGATTTTGACGGTATGATAACCTTAAGCAAAAATATCACGGTATTGTCGTTACAGCTCTAAAATGTGTTATTTTTAAATGACTGGGGAAGTTACTCCTATTTTCTTTTTCCAGAAATGAAAATTATTAATTTAACATTAACTTCATGACTGACATCTTCTGTAATTACAGTTATTTAATTGTAGTTATATAATTCATATACATATCATTTATATCATTTCATATAATTTAGTTATATAATTTCATATACATAATTTGATTTAATAATAACCCAATTTGAAGCAAAAACAGAATGTTCTGTTTTGACTAGCTTTGTGAAATTATACTAAATGCCTGAACGAAGCAAACAGCAGAAGCTCTGAATGAGACTCAGATTCACTCTCTGACAGCAGGAGGCGCTTCTCAAACACCAGAGGCAGGTTTCACTAGCTGGACGCACACCCGAAAGTAGGACTAGGCTGGACGTAAAATGTGCTTTAAGTCATGCGTAGAATTTATACCCGTTGCACCATCTCGGCGTAGTGCTACGTCTGAGACTAAATCTTAGTCTCTTAGTCAGAGATAGGTGTAAAGTGAAAAGTCATGATTTGCTCGGACATTATTAGTTTTTAGGATTCATGTCTGTTAGTTAATTATTACTGCAGACGTGAACTGTAATGTTTATGGTCTTTTCGGGCAGGATAAGCGATATCAATCGCGAAGCTCGATGTTGACTATACCACACTGCTGACAGTAATTGACCTAATAAAAACTATATTTCTGTACAGCATGTAATTATGCAGTAAAATATTACATATGATCTGAGATTATTAAAAGAAACTGTACCATTCGACATCTTGCTTGGAAGGACGGTATAAATTCTTGTAAATATTTCACGTATTTAATTCCATTCATTATTTGTAGCATGCCTGCCATCCAATAATCACAGTAAGTTTTGTGCTTTGTTACTTTTAATTGGGATTTTAGATATATATATATATATATATCATGTATGTGTGTGTGTGTGTGTGTGTGTGTGAGTGACTGATACAGAGCATTTTATTTTTAAATGGCTGATAACAGATTTATTATTATTTATGCAAAATAGCTTTGCATCCATTATTTATTATTATTATTATGCCTAACTGTTATGACTAACTCAGTATTGTATTATTTATGTAATTAATATTATTACTACTATTACTAGCAATAATAAATACTTGAATTGTTAATTTTCTTCTTCTTCTTTTTATTTTTGTGTCCAAAGTTGTTTTGCTGTCTTTTTTTTTTTTTTTAAATTTTTTTTTTTGCGCAGTACTGTAATGACATTGTTGGGCACTGTTCCTATATGAGTAGATCATTCGCCATTGTTTGCCATCCGTCATCGTAAGTACAGTCATGTGTCTTGGCTTGCACTTTACTTAGCCAAACATTTATTTCTGAGTTCTCTTTCATTCATCTTCTCACCTTTTGTTTATGAACTGTAATTTGGTCTTTCTCGTTGCATCATGTGCTTTTGCATTGTTCCCAGTTTTTTTTTATTTGTAGTCAGACAAGTGAAAGAGTTTGCTTGATTTTAATGGCCTGCAAAACTGAATCATTTAAGTAGAATGTCTCCCAACAGTGTTTTTAGGACTTCTGTTCTTTTTCTGAATCTTTAAGGGATGCAGTTAAACACAACCAGAGAAATAAGGTCTTGCCCTACAAATAAATGACACAAGTTAGCAGTAAGCACCAGTGAGGAATGTACCTGGACATCTGATGCTGCAGCCAGGAGAATGGTCTGATTGTACGGAGGCACCCAAGAGTGATTAAAGATACCCGTTTCACCTTTGATATGGTTTCTCTGTTTGATTTGTGTGTGTTTGAGGCAGATTTTAAGAGCAGGGCCTTAGCCACTATGAGTCATAGCCTAATGCTGAGATGCAGTTGCCAGGCCTTTAGCAGTTCAGCTTGATTATCATCACTTTGACTGCAGGTTTGATCTTTAGTATTTCTGAAACGTGGCTATTGCATGATCGGTGGGCTTTTGAGAGAGGCTGTACGAGCGCTTCCTCAACTGTGAAAGCTTCTGTCAGCGCAGTGCATTTCACAATAATTCAGCCCTTTTGTTTTCAATGCAGTGAAATAACAACAGAGGACAAGCACATATCTGCAAGTCATATGTGCTCTGTTGCTTTCTCAATAAGTCATGATCGAAGAAGACTTGTATCTTAGATGGAATGAAAGATCCATGAATAATACACATGGATTTAAATGCCATCAGTTAATCAGAAAGATTTGTAAATGTATGAATTACTGGTTTGCATCAGATGAATGTTTTCTGAATGAATTTTCTGAATCACTCAGAGCGGTTCTTGAATTCAGTTCATTACAGAAACTGAAATTCATTACGTTCACAATGTTTTCCCATTAATTTCTTAGACTTTCAGTCTAATCTGTCCTGCTACAGTTTCATAATAAACCGAAAATATTTTTACACTTCTCATAACAAAAGTTATCTAATGTTGTGTTTTGCACCATTTGTTTTGGCAAAGCATCTGCCAAAACAAACTAAAATCAAGAGCACAATACAGCTTACTGCCTTTATCAAATTGAAAAAAACAGTAGGCGAGTTTCCATTACCCTTCAAATTGCGCAAATTGAAATTGCGAATTGAAAATACGCCTAATGGAAACGCGTCAATTTCGCAAAATCTCCCATATATCGCAAAAAACTTTTTACACTCGCATGGGGTGGTTTTTCAGGCAATGCGAAAAAGTGATAATTCGCAAAACTGCAATGGAAACTTTTTTTTTCCGCATTTACAGGTCACATGGCGTATGTAAAAAGTCATATGATCATTCTTCAATGTACTATAACCTCCAAGAAACACTTCATAC
>NW_015642049.1:78991-79211 GCF_001515625.1 Sinocyclocheilus rhinocerous | reverse complement strand
GGGGCTTTTCCTACCATTAATGCTTAGACAATTTACACTGCACACGTCTGCGGTGCAGTGTGGCTCTGATACAGTCACTGAAGCTGATTGCGGTCACTCAATGCTTGTTTATGTTTTTATACAGTCTATGGTTTATTGCAGCCGCGCCACGCATGTTTCTGAAGCGGCTCTTTTTGCTGCTTCTGTAAAGATACACGCAAAAGCCTCCTTTGAATAAATA
>NW_015642049.1:71855-78286 GCF_001515625.1 Sinocyclocheilus rhinocerous | reverse complement strand
AAATTGCGAATTGAAAATATGCCTAATGGAAACGCGTAAATTTCGCAAAAACGCCCATTTATCGCAAAAACGTTTTTATGCTCACATGAGATGGTTTTTCAGGCAATGCGAAAAAGGAATAATTCGCAAAACTGCAATGGAAACGGCTTTTTCGCATTTACAGGTCACATGGCGTATGTAAAAAGTCATATGATCATTCTTCAATGTACTATAACCTCCAAGAAACACTTCATACATGGCCGCTCTCCAGTATAAGGGGCTTTCCCTACCATTAATGCTTAGACAATTTACACTGCACACGTCTGCGGTGCAGTGTGGCTCTGATACGGCCACTGAAGCTGATTGCGGCCACAATGCTTGTGTTTATTCCAGAATCCAGCCGCGCCACGCACGTTTCAGAAGCGACTCTCTGTGCTGCTTCTGTAAAGATACACGCATATGTCTCCTTTGAATAAATATAGCCAAAATCTCACCAAAATCCGTTGCCATGACTTATCGCTAGAGGCAAAAGGTTACGTTTTAGTCGCATAACATTGGTTAATGGAAACGCCGTCATTTCGCAGTACTTCTTTATCGACACTTATAAAATATCGCCAAAGTTTTGCGCAAATCTGTAATGGAAACGCGCCTACTGATTTAATTGAATAAATATATAATCTGTAGCACTGTGTTTCAAATCCGAGAAATCACTTTGCTCACTCAATCAGCTCGTGATCCAGTGTTTCTGGCGTACAGCAAACTCCATCTCTTTGAGTCCACTGTAAAGTCCAGGTACAAGACTTTTTAACTGTATTCAATTTGGTCACTGAAAATGGGTTGGAGCTCTTAATTTCGAACTCTTAAAGTGTACCAGATGCATTTTCATATCCTAACATATAGTTATAAAAAAGTTTCTTATGCTCACCAAGGCTGCATTTATTTGATCAGAAATACAGTAAAAACCGTAATCTTGTGAAATGTTATACAATTTAAAACCACTGTTTTCTGTTTTAATGTGAAATTTTATTTTTTGGCAAAGCTGAATTTTTAGCATCATTACTCCAGTTTGCAGTTACACATGATCCTTCAGAAATCATTCTAATATGCTGATTTGGTGCTCAAGAAACATTTCTTATTATCAAAGTTGAAAACCGTTGTACTGCTTAATATTTTTGTGATACATTTTTTTTATCAATTTAATGCATCCTTGCTAAATAAAAGTATTTTATAAAAACGGTATGCGTTGAACGAGTGGTGTATGTTTAGCATAAAAAAGCTAAGCTATTTAATAAAAACTTTTTTAAACAACATCAAATGACAGATTAGTCAATGAACAAAATAATATTTAGTTGAAGTTGCAATATATATTGTTAGAGATGCAACTAATGATGATTACTTTGATTCGTTCCCAAATTTTCTGTACATATTTTTCTGTAAAATTCTGTTACAAACTCTTTCTGTGGAGGTTCTGTTTTATTGAAATGCATACACGCTTTGTATTCTTTGAAGTTTTAACTTTATGAAGCAGTTGAAGTTGGCTGTTAGGAAATTGTTGTCAAAGCACTTGACATTGCAACCTGGCAATATGCTGCTTATGACCTTCTTTAAAGTGTTAAAAATGCTCTCATGCTTCAATCAACATTTTTCTGCTGCCGCATTCTTTGTGGCCTCCAGTTTTTTGACATCAGTAATAAGATCTTGATTATAGCCTTTCAAATGTTTGTTTGCTGTCCCTGTTGTCACCAATTTAAGAGTCAAAGACACGCTCATTCAACGCATACCGCACCAAGATTTACTGCCTTTCTCTGGCCTGTCCTGCTGTTTCCGCTAGTGTTCAGTGGCACACGAGGCTGAAACGAGCATCTGAGCATTTTTTTGCCACTCAACGATTGGTCAACGGTGGATTCCCTGGGAGCCATTGTTCTGTTGGAGGCAGCGAGGCCATCTGCTCTTTACTTGGCGTCTTTGCACAAGCTGCCTCACTATGTCTGTCCGTCCTCCGTCTCCCACAGCATTATCAGATGCGTATGGAAACTTCATCAAACGCTACTCTGGTTTGCAGTGAAGATTGTGTCATAGCGTGTACACCGTGTCTAACAGTTGTCTGCTTTTATATGTCTCAGAAACTGCAGAAGCATAGTAATGCGGGATTACAGATGCACTGTATTTTCTCGCGCATATGGGCAACTGCAGTAGCGATGCAGCTATTATTGCCTGTAGGTACGTGATGGGGTGTTTCTTTGCTAAATGATGGGAGAAATCGTTTGTTTTATTCACAAACAATCCAGCGCCGTGTAACGCAGCACAAGCTCGGATGTTCTTGGCTTTCGGCCTCTGTCGTGACTATGAGAGAGAGTGCTGTAGACATCACCCCAATTATGTGGGTCGGTGGATTGGCTTTCAGGAATTAATTTAATGAATAATTGATCACAGTCGCCTTCATGTGGATGCTGAAAATCATGCTCACCTGAGGCTGTGGAAAGTTTTGTTTTTTGATGTTGCTGAACTGAAAAGGCTGTTATACATCTTTACTTTTCAAACAAGAGGATTATATACAGACATAAAGCATGAATATAGGCTTAGCTCTTTCATGTGAACGGAAACAGCAGTTAGGAATGGGAATATTAAAGGGATAGTTCACCCAAAAATTTAAATTGTCACTAATGTATGTGTTTCCAAATGTAATGTACAGATCGCTGTTACTGTTACAATGAATTCAAAGTCTTTTGTATCCAAACAATAGGACTGGTTGAGAAACGGAGTAAAATTTAAATCATTATTCTCTACAAAATGAAAAACGCAAGTTCTCTGGCATTTGTCTGAGAAAAGTAATATCTTAATTCATAAATGAATTGTTCTTTTGAGTAATTTTTTTAATGAATCAGTTGGTTCACTTGGTGAACTGCTGTTAATATTTTGTTCGCAAATAAAACATTGCAGCTTTTTTCAGGAACTGTCATGCCAATGAGAGCTAAGAAAAATGTCAATATTTTCTAAATAATTAGACCGTGTACTAACTGTATAGTAGACAAAAGCTATTTTTTTTTTTATAATGTATTGCATTTTTTCCCCAATTTAATTCATGCAGTTTATAATGACAAAATAGTTCTGAAATAGTTTTAACTACACGTTGACACATGAACAACCAGTCAGCAATTATAAAGGCTGAAGTACACTTGATAACTCACAAGTTTGAGAGTATTTTTGACCAATTTATTGAAAAGAATTTATTTATGGGAGTCATTTGTGCATGAATCAGACTACACTGTTCGTGCTTGTTGGCTACGCAATTTAATAATGGGATGCCAATTTACACGTCCATTCAAAAGTTTGGGTTCATTAAGAGTTTTAAATGTTTTTGAAAGTTTCTTAATTTTGCATTTACTTCAAAAATACAATAAAACAGTAATGTTATGTTAATGTAATGTAATGTTAAAAATATTATTACAATTTAAAATAACTGTTTTCTGTTTTAATAAACTTTGGAATAGAGTTGGGTATGTTTTTTTTTTTTTTTCTTTTCCGATACTGGTGCCAAATCGATACTTTTAAAACGGTTCCGGTGCCTGAACCAATACTTATTTAAATAAATACTTAATTATTAAATACTTATTATATAAAAAAAATAAAAAAATAATTCCCCCCCAAAATGATGGATTGGCCATTAGCACTATAAACACATGATGTCTGTTTCATTCATACTGGACGCCAGAGGGCGCCCTGGCACAGAAAATCCACATATCCAGTCACAGAAGTAGAGAACTCATGGCCCTCCAGGAAATCCCTTATATGGACAAAGGCATCGCTATTATATCTGTAACGGAGTAAACAGAACATATAAACGTTTTGAATGATAAAACAAAGACCATAAACACTCGACTGCGACAATATAGTTTATCTGAGTTATTTAAGCCATCTCTGGTATTTTCATAATAAAGTATGTTTATAATATGGTGACCATATTTTTGTTTTACAAAAAAAAGGACAGTAGGAGGTGGGGTTCGTGGGCGGGGCTTCAACTAACAGTATACGTAGCAAGTTTTTTTTTTTTTTGCTTATTTTGTTCTTATAATAAATAAATAGAAAACAAGTAGAAAGAATAGGGAATGCTAGTGTTAGGGTAATTTTAAAATAAAAATAAAACAATTCAATAGAACAGAAAAAGAACAGATAATGCTAGTGTTAGAAGGTCATTATTTATAATAAATAAAAAGAAAATAAGTGGTAAGAATAGAGAAAGAATAGAGAATGCTCTTTTTTCTTTATAAATAAAACTAGTTAGAATAGAAATAGAATAGAGAGTGCAAATGTTAGAGGGTCAAGTTTTTTAATGAAAAAAAACAAGCAGATAAAATTAGAAGTAGCATTAGAATAGAGAGTGCTAGAGTTAGAGGGTCAAATGAAGATGAAAGAGATGTTTTTTTCAGCCATTTCTTGAAAATATTAAGGACTTAGCTGCTTGGATTGAGCTGGGCTGGTCATTCCACCAGGAGGGAACAGTTCATGTAGAAGTCCATGAAAGTTTTATCATAGGTAGAATGCAAAATGTTTCAATACAAGCATTTCAGTCAAATGTAAGTCACATCTTTAACCCACTTGGGAAAAATCAACCCATGGTAACAGTTTAAAAGTAGCCCAATTCTGTGGAAAAAACGCGGACTTGGCAACCCTGCATCCAACAAGAGCTACCGGAGTCAGCTTTGACTGATCACAGGTCGAGAATAAGGAGAGATGACTGACAAGACCATGCTAGAGTATTTGCTGCTCAACAGATCCTGAACTCATCAACAAACATCTGATCTAGTAAGATGTGCTCCCTTTACACAGAGTGCGTGTGATCGCGAAATCGAAAGTGAAAGTAAACAGCGCAAACGCTCATTCAAAAATATGTAAATACACCGCATCCTGAGAGCGGCTCCCTGATACGCCAAAATTATATACAATATTAGAATGTTTAAAGGAGTGTTATAGTGACCAAAATTATCACGGTTATCAGTATTATCACTGTATTGTTAAAATGTGCTGGAGATGTTCAAAAAGTACCAACTCATAAATCACTTCACCAAGTTTTATATTTAAAAATCAACAAACAACAAATAAAATGACTTTTTGTTTGCATAATCACTAAAACAATAACATTACCAATGATGTTCGGATTTTAAATGACAACTTGACTGACAACAGTTTAATAGCATGTTGAAATATCTCATGTAAATGTTCAATAAAGCTTTGAAAAAGTTTCAGAAAAACACTGCAAAAAATTTACCGTAGAATTTACGGGATGTTACTGGCAAAAAAGTTGCCAATAAAATCTTGTAAAAATTGTTAATTGTAATTTGCTTTGCAATATTATACTGTAATTCATTTTACAACAGTTAATTTCTGTATGTGAAATACAGTAATTTGTAGTATTTTTGCAGTAACATTGAATTAAACTTGTAGTTTATTTTACAGCAATATTTTGTAATCTCACTAAAGTACAGTATTTACCTGGCAACAAAAGTTGCCAATAAAATCCTGTAAATATATTTTACAGCAATTTCTTTGTAATTTTACTAAAGTACAGTGTTTACCTGGCAACTAAAGGTGCCAATACATTTCTGTAAATACCCCTAAATCCAAGATGATGCTTTAATAATTTAACAATGAAAATGCTGCAAAGAATAATTTTAACAGTAAATTGTAAACTGTAAAATACGGATTTAAATGCATTATCATGAGCACTATCTTAATACATTTACAAATGAATAAAAGCCAAGTCAAAGTGCAAATAAATATTTATTAAAACTGGCAGAAAGACATTGCAAGGCTTTTACTGGTAAAATTAAAAATGTCAATCTTTCAACTAAAATTTCAACTTAAAATCTTATCATAAAAATAACTTAGCATCACAAAATAACTACAAATGCTTGTTATATCACAAAAATAAGCCATATTCTGAGTAGAACATTAACTTTCTATAAAAATTAAGGTCAATCAACAGAATTCTTATAATTTTGGTTAAAAAGGGATTCAAATAAAATGCTGGAATCAACATTATACCACAAATTCTGTTTTTGAGCTTATGTTCTATTACATTTAGAATATTCCTGCAAAAGACAATTTAATAAATACATACTGAAAGTCCATCAACTTTCTGAGATGAGCACACACATGAGGGTTGTCCCTCTTCTCTGAGACCTTTCCACTTGTTTTGCTTCTATGTATCCGTCTTGTATCCAGTGAGTGTTGTGATTCCAACAAAACATCTGCACATAAAAACAAGCAGAAACGTCTCGGTTACGTATGTAACCCTCATTCCCTGAAGGAGGGAACGGAGACGTTACGTCAGTCGTGACTGACGAATTGGGATCTCGCCCGAGAGGGTAGCCAGTGGCGGAACAGAACAAAACAGGAACAAAGGATTCTCCACCCGGCCCTCCTCCGGGGGAAGGAGTGGTGCGGTCACCACC
>NW_015642049.1:68253-70815 GCF_001515625.1 Sinocyclocheilus rhinocerous | reverse complement strand
GAGCCATATGGGCACAGTGTGAGTCTATTCCCAGCATGGGGAAGCAGTGGTTCATGGAGGGCACGGAAAGCTTCCAGATCTCTGAAATGAACGGTAGGCGCTCACAGATTTTCTGTGTGGGCTTCACCAGCCAACATGTTGCAGCTTAACACCCGGAGTGCTCTGGTGCCACCTTGCCCTGTCCCGAACAGAGATGGAAATAGAGGACCGATGTCCTCGCACCAGCTGTCATTGGCCCTTAAATTCACTGTAAAAAATGTACCGTAGAATTTACAGGATGTTACTGGCAAAAAAGTTGCCAATAAAATCTTGTAAAAATGATGTTAATTGCTGTAAAATGGATTACAGTATAATATTGCAAAGCAAATTACAGTTAATTGCTGTATGTGAAATACAGTAATTTGTAGTATTTTTACAGTAACATTGAATTAAACTTGTAGTTTATTTTACAGCAATATTTTGTAATCTCACTAAAGTACAGTATTTACCTGGCAACAAAAGTTGCCAATAAAATCCTGTAAATATATTTTACAGCAATTTTTTGTAATTTCACTAAAGTACAGTATTTACCTGGCAACTAAAGTTGCCAATAAAATCCTGTAAATACCCCTAAATCCAAGATGATGTTTTAATAATTTAACAATGAAAATGCTGCAAAGAATAATTTTAACAGTAAATTGTAAACTGTAAAATACGGATTTAAATGCATTATCATGAGCACTATCTTAATACATTTACAAATGAATAAAAACCAAGTCAAAGATGTTGCAAATAAATATTTATTAAAACTGGCAGAAAGACATTGCAAGGCTTTTACTGGTAAAATTAAAAATGTCAATCTTTCAACTAAAATTTCAACTTAAAATCTTATCATAAAAATAACTTAGCATCACAAAATAACTACAAATGCTTGTTATATCACAAAAATAAGCCATATTCTGAGTAGAACATTAACTTTCTATAAAAATTAAGGTCAATCAACAGAATTCTTATAATTTTGGTTAAAAAGGGATTCAAATAAAATGCTGGAATCAACATTATACCACAAATTCTGTTTTTGAGCTTATGTTCTATTACATTTAGAATATTCCTGCAAAAGACAATTTAATAAATACATACTGAAGTCAGACTGAAGTTGTAATAAGACTGCAAATCCAGCCACAAAGTTGAGGTATGAATTCCCAACCATCTGACCCTCGAAAAGCCACTGGGTGCACCTGAAATAAATAAATATAAGCCATAATGTAACCTACAATACAGTATTGCAATATAAAATGTAATCTGAAGTACAAGTTTACATAAAAACAAGCAGAAGCTTTAGAATAAAGTTCAGTATTGAATGAAACTAGCTCAATAAAATGAATGTAAAAATGCCACTTATACAATAAAATCAGCATTTGCCAGTACTTAAACTAAATAAGTAACCTTTTTCCACAAATGAAATTACTCAAGTGAAACATGTTACCTTTGGAAAAAATTCAAGTGTGCAAAAGATGCCTGCTCCCGGGACGTCAGACTGAAGTTGTAATAAGACTGCAAATCCAGCCACAAAGTAGAGGTATGAATTCACAACTATTTGACCCTCGAAAAGCCACTGGGTGCACCTGAAATGAATAAATATAAGCCATAATGTAACCTACAATACAGTATTTCAATATAAAATGTAATCTAAAATACAAGTTTATCAAATGATTTACAACAGAATTAATAAGAATACATTACCTAATATAATCAGCTTCAGATTGTCTTGAAGCATCAAACATTTCTCCACATCAGCTGCTATTCTTTGCACCTACAAGAAATAATGAAAATTATCAAGTAATTTTTTTAAATGCATTACATAAATGAGACCAAAATGAACACCCAAAAAGGCATATATTTTAAAATAAACAAACTCTTACATTTGATTAATAAATTCAATTATAATAATACATTGTAGAACTGTACCACCAATCAAATTAAATCATTTATAATGCAAAGTTACAACTGTGTTATGACATTAATGTTTTACATTAATTTTTGAAATTACAAATAAGAAATGTTGGAAAAATGCAAGGATACTGTTTAAACGTGAAACTAAACCGCCATTAGGTGGCAGCAAATTACTTAACGAGTGAGTCAATTGAGTCATTCATTGTACCGATCCGTTCAAAATGGTTTCGCTTTGATATTTGTTTGGAACAATTTTCGTTGGTGAAATAGAACAACAGTCAATATTGTGTCTAAAAAGTAAGTAACTTAATGTTAACTAATTGTGTATTGAACTATGTAACATTTGCAATCGTGATAATCCGCAAAACAGCTCGCTTATGCTCCTTAACAATATCATATGTTATAAATAAACTCAACAGTTTGAACATTTACCTCATGTTTCTTGTGAGTTTATGTGTGCCGTTAAGGTTATTTGTTTTGATGTTGAATGTAATAAAATCAGAATCAGTCTCGCATTTCGATGCTTCCCTAGTTTTTTTTTTCACCCAAGTTTTAATCAGGCTAACTTGTCCAATCGGGCATGTAAAGATGTCTTTCACTAAAAAATTGTCCCGGACAAGCTTTAATGTC
>NW_015642049.1:63145-67464 GCF_001515625.1 Sinocyclocheilus rhinocerous | reverse complement strand
ATTTTCGTTGGTGAAATAGAACAACAGTCAATATTGTGTCTAAAAAGTAAGTAACTTAATGTTAACTAATTGTGTATTGAACTATGTAACATTTGCAATCGTGATAATCAGCAAAACAGCTCGCTTATGCTCCTTAACAATATCATATGTTATAAATAAACTCAACAGTTTGAACATTTACCTCATGTTTCTTGTGAGTTTATGTGTGCCGTTAAGGTTATTTGTTTTGATGTTGAATGTAATAAAATCAATAAAAACTATAAAATTAAAATCTCGCGTTTTGATTTGTTTCCCTAGTTTTTATTTTTTTTTTTCACCCAAGTTTTAATCAGGCTAACTTGTCCAATCGGGCATGTAAAGATGTCTTTCACTAAAAAATTGTCCCGGACAAGCTTTAATGTCAGTACAACTACAGTGTGGCAATAGACACATTTACATGTAATGTTAGTTTCTAATTATAGTAAGTTGTCACGTCAATATGGGACAGTTGAACACGTATGAACAAATGAATTTTCACATTTTGCTGTTCGTCATTTATTTCGACAGATAGTAGTTACTATGACAATCGTTCACACTGGGCATTACGTTAAAAGTTGGGTAAACACTACTTTAAATGCTCTCAATAAGTAAATTAAACTGCCAAAATTAGAAAAATGCAGCATTTAGCCTAACTATGCTATGATACCAATTTCCAGCTTACTGCACATACCAAGGCCGCTTGTCTAAATGTCGTGATAGCAGGCTATTGTAACATGATATCGCTTATACATTAACTTAAATAAATATGCATTTAGCCTAACTATGCTATGATAGCAATTTCCAGCTTACTGCACATACCAAGGCCGCTTGTCTAAATGTCGTGATAGCAGGCTATTGTAACATGATATCGCTTATACATTAACTTAAATAAATATAAAAGGATATATTTCTTAAGTAAAATTAAGTGAACTGACCAGAAATTATGAATAAAGCCTCTGAATTAATCTTCAATCGTTCTGGAGCTGCTCCAGTCGGCTGGATTTCAGATTTGAATGAAGCGCGCGCAATCCCATAATGCCACACTACAGTAAGTTAGTGTAAAAACCAGGAGCTACAGTGACAACACCTGCTTCTTGTAAAAGAATTACAGTTGACTGGAAATATACTGTTAACAACTGTAAAACCTTATTTGACCCATAATGCATTGCGAATTACAGCTACGTCTTGTAAAATGTTTAAACGGTAATATTCTGTAAATTTTTACAGTGAAGGTAAACCTCACATTTCAGCCTTTAAATAAAGAAAAGAGTTAAAGGGTTAGTTCACCCAAAAATGAAAATTAGGCTGCGTTTTACTCACCCCCGAGGCATCCTAGGTGTATATGACTTTATTCTTTCAGACGAACCCAGTCGGAGTTATATTAAAAATTGTCTTTGATCTTTCAAGCTGTTTAATGCCACTCAGCGGGTGTTGCATTGCTTCAGTCCCACGGCTCCGGGGGGGAGAACAAAGGCCTTCTGTATCGAATCGATGCGTTTTTGTAAGAAAAATACCCATATTCAAAACGTAATAATCACTTTAATGTAGCTTGCGCCAACAGTTGTACACAGAAGCAATTCCGGGAGCATGACGTATGAGTTCAGTGTTGCACATGCGCCGGTGAGTCTCGTGAAAACCAACCTTTGTTTGCAGGATCAAAGGAAGCAAAGTTTCCTTACTTTAGCAAAGGAAAACCAGTCTCCTCTTGGCTTGTATCGAAATCCTCTGACATTCTTCTTTACAAATCCTCGTTTTGTACTTAATAAATTATTATATGTATTTTATCTGCTCCATAAATAATTCTAGATTATTTATCTAGATTATTAACTTATCTGAATTGTTTAAATGTGTAGAATCCACATAAGCTTGTTTTTCATCAAACGTTCAAAATTTACAGCAGGGCATGCAAATTCGGTCCGTTTTTGGCCAGACAGAAACTGCACACAGGCTGAATGTAAAAATAAGTCTCTGTAAATCCACTCACTGACAGCAGGTGGCGCTTATGGAAAAGCTGTTTCGCGTAAACTCTGTGGACAAAGCAGTATTTCGATTAAGAACACTTCCTTTAGGTATTACATGGAGCGAAGATGAAAACAAAATGCCATCGAATCATTTCTGAAGACAGTCAGAACCTTCAGAGGTACATTCATATAATTAATTAATTCATATATTCATTTGTATAATTCCCTTAGCACTCTTTTAAAACCTCCCAGCTTTTCCGCCCTGTTTTCACTCAAAACGAAACTACTCTGCGTGCTGTGCGCACGTGAGACTGTTACTTAAAACTGTGCTTTATGCTGGACAGTATTTATTTATCATGAGTTGTTCAAATCGCGGTAATCTAATACGGTTTTAATGATAATTAAAATATGAAACGGTAATACTAACAGTCGAGAATTTTATCATGATTTATCGTCAAATCGTTACATCCCTATGTGAATACAAGGGAGGTTTAGCTTTACACATTTTAATTTAAGCATGTTTAGCTTAGTTAACGGAAGGCTACCTGCTGCCATCAGAGCAAGTGTAATTACTGCATTCACGCGCTCCGGAATGTGAAAACAACATGGACACTCTCGTTACTACAAATATGTGTTGGATTTGTATTATTAGAGCTTTCCGACTTGAGTTCACGTGCATTTTCTCAGTCGGGAAGTTATTTTTCACGTGCGGTGCCAGTGATGATGCTTCTTACGTCTGTTTCGGAGAACCAGAGGACAAATATTTCAATCGATCTCTCAGGCATGGCACCGAAATGAGGCACCGAAATCTGCGTTCGGATTCGGTTCTAGTACATACCGGTTACATGGGTACCGGTACCCAACCGTACTTTGGAATAAAAAAAAAATTCAAAAGCTGAATTTTCAGCATCATTAGTCCAGTCTTCAGTGTCACATGATCCTTCAAAAATCATTCTAATTTGCTCCTCAAGGAACATGTAGGATTCTTTGATGAATAAAGTGCAAAAGAACAGCATTTATTTGAAATTGAAGTCTTTTATAACAGAAATGTCTTTACTGTCACTTCTGATCAAATAATGTGTCATTGCTGAATAAAAGTATTAAATTCCTTGACTCTCTTATTGACCCCAAACGTTTGAACGGTAGTGTATTGTCTCTTATTTTGCAGCAATACGTTTCTCATCATGTTCAGTTCAGATTGTGAGCTCACTAAGCTCTTGATTTCCCAGCCCTTGTTAGCAGAGTCCTCAAACGAACTGTCATCTTCTTACTCTTCATTTCTGTCATGACTGCTCACAGCTCTTTATTGTGTGTGTGTTTGATGGATGAGTCAGTACCCCCACCGTTCCTCCCTCCGTCCCCTTCCTGCGTGATCTCTACTTCAGGTTGATGACGGCCTGAAATAATTTGAAATTGAGTTTATTTTTTGCATTGATCGTCTCAATTACAAAACTACTACCAAGAGTTGCTGTACATTACAGTTATGATTCCCTCGTCTTTCATTTGTGAGGATGTGTGCAGTTCCATACCTGCATGCCACCCTTGTTACCGCACAACTTAATGCTGGAGAGAAAAGTGTCTGAGACAGGTGGACCTGGAATCGGCTGATGAAAAAATAATGAAATGGCTGGAAAATAGAGGTTGTTAACTGCACTCCTGACAGGTTTTGAAGGGTGGCGGATTTTCGGTTGGGTGTTTAACACGTCGTTCTCTTTTTTTTCTCTGTGTGATGCAGCGGTTGGTGCATATGAGGCAATGTGAGGAGGAGATGGACCACTTGTTGAAAAATGAATAGGAAAATCACAGTAATCAGTAGCTGCGTTTACATGGACCCTACTAATCCGATTGTAATAGGACTAGAAACACAATCAGAATAAAAAAGTCACATGTAAACACTTCAATCGGATTGAATTGTCCAGATCCGACTAAAATTTAGATCGGATTGTAAGGGGTGGTTTATTCCTTTTGTAATCCGAGCGTGAGGACATGTAAACACTTGATCGGATTGAAAACCGAAACTGGAAAGTACTGCGCATGCGCAGTGACGTAAAAATAGCGTTATGACGTGCGGAATGAGCTGTTCTTTCTGGTGAATAAAGCGTCATAAATGAGTGTCCCGTCATTTATAAAACTCCCCTTTCACTCAGCGTCTGTGAAGTGGAGCAGCAAAACATCCCACCAGTTTTTGTTTAAGACTCTCATCAACAGACGAGTGGCTTTGGGTGCAGGAAGGGGCACTTTTACTGCTTTATAAAGTAAGCAGCACAGCACAACAGTTCATGTGCTGGTCGTCGCCTAATTAGGACCCGAAGTAGATAAATATCACGTGTGCTTTTTAAA
>NW_015642049.1:60594-62787 GCF_001515625.1 Sinocyclocheilus rhinocerous | reverse complement strand
AAATGCCATCGAATCGTTTCTGAAGACAGTCAGAACCTTCAGAGGTACATTCATATAATTAATTCATTCATATATTCATTTGTATAATTCCCTTAGCACTCTTTTAAAACCTCCCAGCTTTTCCGCCCTGTTTTCACTCAAAACGAAACTACTCTGCGTGCTGTGCGCACGTGAGACTGTTACTTAAAACTGTGCTTTATGCTGGACAGTATTTATTTATCATGAGTTGTTCAAATCGCGGTAATCTAATACGGTTTTAATGATAATTAAAATATGAAACGGTAATACTAACAGTCGAGAATTTTATCATGATTTATCGTCAAATCGTTACATCCCTATGTGAATACAAGGGAGGTTTAGCTTTAGGCATTTTAATTTAAGCATGTTTAGCTTAGTTAACGCTGCCATCAGAGCAAGTGTAATTACTGCATTCACGCGCTCCGGAATGTGAAAACAACATGGACACTCTCGTTACTACAAAGATGTGTTGGATTTGTATTATTAGAGCTTTCCGACTTGAGTTCACGTGCATTTTCTCAGTCGGGAAGTTATTTTTCACGTGCGGTGCCAGTGATGATGCTTCTTACGTCTGTTTCGGAGAACCAGAGGACAAATATTTCAATCGATCTCTCAGGCATGGCACCGAAATGAGGCACCGAAATCTGCGTTCGGATTCGGTTCTAGTACATACCGGTTACATGGGTACCGGTACCCAACCGTACTTTGGAATAAAAAAAAAATTCAAAAGCTGAATTTTCAGCATCATTAGTCCAGTCTTCAGTGTCACATGATCCTTCAAAAATCATTCTAATTTGCTCCTCAAGGAACATGTAGGATTCTTTGATGAATAAAGTGCAAAAGAACAGCATTTATTTGAAATTGAAGTCTTTTATAACAGAAATGTCTTTACTGTCACTTCTGATCAAATAATGTGTCATTGCTGAATAAAAGTATTAAATTCCTTGACTCTCTTATTGACCCCAAACGTTTGAACGGTAGTGTATTGTCTCTTATTTTGCAGCAATACGTTTCTCATCATGTTCAGTTCAGATTGTGAGCTCACTAAGCTCTTGATTTCCCAGCCCTTGTTAGCAGAGTCCTCAAACGAACTGTCATCTTCTTACTCTTCATTTCTGTCATGACTGCTCACAGCTCTTTATTGTGTGTGTGTTTGATGGATGAGTCAGTACCCCCACCGTTCCTCCCTCCGTCCCCTTCCTGCGTGATCTCTACTTCAGGTTGATGACGGCCTGAAATAATTTGAAATTGAGTTTATTTTTTGCATTGATCGTCTCAATTACAAAACTACTACCAAGAGTTGCTGTACATTACAGTTATGATTCCCTCGTCTTTCATTTGTGAGGATGTGTGCAGTTCCATACCTGCATGCCACCCTTGTTACCGCACAACTTAATGCTGGAGAGAAAAGTGTCTGAGACAGGTGGACCTGGAATCGGCTGATGAAAAAATAATGAAATGGCTGGAAAATAGAGGTTGTTAACTGCACTCCTGACAGGTTTTGAAGGGTGGCGGATTTTCGGTTGGGTGTTTAACACGTCGTTCTCTTTTTTTTCTCTGTGTGATGCAGCGGTTGGTGCATATGAGGCAATGTGAGGAGGAGATGGACCACTTGTTGAAAAATGAATAGGAAAATCACAGTAATCAGTAGCTGCGTTTACATGGACCCTACTAATCCGATCGTAATAGGACTAGAAGCACAATCAGAATAAAAAAGTCACATGTAAACACTTCAATCGGATTGAATTGTCCAGATCCGACTAAAATTTAGATCGGATTGTAAGGGGTGGTTTATTCCTTTTGTAATCCGAGCGTGAGGACATGTAAACACTTGATCGGATTGAAAACCGAAACTGGAAAGTACTGCGCATGCGCAGTGACGTAAAAATAGCGTTATGACGTGCGGAATGAGCTGTTCTTTCTGGTGAATAAAGCGTCATAAATGAGTGTCCCGTCATTTATAAAACTCCCCTTTCACTCAGCGTCTGTGAAGTGGAGCAGCAAAACATCCCACCAGTTTTTGTTTAAGACTCTCATCAACAGACGAGTGGCTTTGGGTGCAGGAAGGGGCACTTTTACTGCTTTATAAAGTATGCAGCACAGCACAACAGTTAATGTGCTGGTCGTCTACTAATTAGGACCCGAAGTAGATAAATATCACGTGTGCTTTTTAAA
>NW_015642049.1:59086-60539 GCF_001515625.1 Sinocyclocheilus rhinocerous | reverse complement strand
GCAGACATGGTTTTATGTTTACGCGGCACGATGCAACGCAACGCGTAAAAACAGGGCTCTACAGTGCGACCATTTCAGTCGCATTTGCGACCGAAAACTACTGCGTACGACTATGAAATAATATTTAGGAGCACCTGTGCGACTGATCCGATCAGCATATTTGTGTTTGTGTTGAGGGAGCTTCAAAGGTTCTAACTGCAAATGTGATATTGATTTAATACAACAGTTCATTAAACAAGAAGTTAATATTAAGTGACTTATATTGTCTGACAACAACACAATTTCCTTATTTTGCTCTATTTCATCAACGAAAATAGTTAAAAAAAAAAAGTAACAGCTGAGCCGCTGCGCATCTCTGAGCCTCATTAAACGTCTGAAAATACACATACAAGCCACTTGTGTGTTCTTTTGTGCCATCTCTGTAGCACAAATTTATTTCTTAAATACTGATTTCATTTGATTGGTAACTTATTCTTATTCTACTTCTTATTCTACTTGTTTTTATTCTGTTGTTTTAATTAGAAATGTGTGACAACAGCGGGAAACTCTGTATATTCATGCAGTGTGCGCATGTCAAAAGAGTAAATCCGATCAGAAGCTTGTGACATATAAACACGCATATCAACCCGATCACTTTATTTAGCGTTCATGTAAACACTACGTTCGGATTCGTCAATCAGAATGAATTCATTCCGATGGAAGCAAAAAGTGTCCATGTAAACGTACCTAGTATGTGGTGTCTGTAGGAATTAAAGCCCCACCTTTTAGTTAAAGAGACAAAGGTGTTTTTGATGGAGGCGTAATTCTTATTTTATTTTTACACTAAATGTGCAGTAGCTGAATTGGCCCTGACATTTGTAATTTGAGTGGTTTTAGGAGTGATTTGAGCTAAAAAAGCAACAAAAAAAATAATAATACAAATTTGATAAAAGGATTTTTATTGCTGATTTGTACATCTTGACAGCAGTATATTTTAATGTCATTATGAAACTTTCATAGTTTTTATTTAAATTTTTTGTGGGTTTCATTTTAATTTTAGTTAAAGTTTTAGTAGTTTTTTAAAATGTCTATATAGTTCTTATTCATCTTTATTTCAGTTTTAGTTATTTTAATACATAAAGGTAAACTAAAAGAAAATGAGAAATGTTGTACTGGCAGCTAGCTAAAATAAAATGGGTTTTAAGTTTTGTATTTTATTTTATTTCAAGTAAAGAGAATATGTTTTTATGGTTTTCAGTTTAGTTAAAGGTGCAATAGGTGATTGTGTTCAGAAACATTTTTTGTTATGCTGGTTGAAAGTCTCTTCACATCCCGATAGCAATCATTAAGTTAAGTGGTCTAAATGTATTTGTCTGTATTTATATATTCTGTGGAAGGTGTAGGATCAAGAAATGTTCGTCCTATCAAAACGCTCGGTCCGAGTGTTTTAATTTGCTTTCCTACCTGCCTGTCA
>NW_015642049.1:49286-58538 GCF_001515625.1 Sinocyclocheilus rhinocerous | reverse complement strand
AAGTAAGTTTACCTCACTTCGGAACATGGGTTGGAATTGGGAACCGCTGATGTAGCCTATTGTAGTAATGTTGTCTCTGGTATTCTGGTCTGTGAGTGTAAATGCGTTAAGGGGGAGTGGCTTTGGACAGCGATTGCAGGGAGGGTGGGACGTTCACTTTCAGTGCTATCAGGCTAAAGTTAGCAGTTTCCAAGATCTCCTACTGCACCTTTAACTATAATATCCCTGCTTGACAGTTTTGAAGATATTTTTACCCATTTAAGTAGGTGTACTTGCTTTATAAAACAATGCATATTAAAATTATAATAATTTGACTTTCTTTTTTTTAAATAAAGAAGCTAGTTATAGTTCTATATTTCTTCGGATAACAGCCATGGCTCACCTGTCAGCTCTTAAAACAATTTTACTGTGTCAGCACGCAAATATAGCATCTAAAAATAATGCTGTAGAAGGGCTGAATTCACACTAACAAGAAATAGTTTGGCAAATTGCTCCCCTTGGGCAGTTTCAGTGTTTAGTTTTGCTCTCACAGCCTGCCTGTGAGTGTTATCTGAAATATTATCACCTCCACTTTGTGTCATATATATATATAAATACTCCTTAACCCTGATAAAAATCAGTGTAATGCACAGCCATGAGTGACTTATTGCTACAAGACACAATTGCTGCCTTTTTTTCCCCAACCAAACATCTTTTGAGCCCATTGACTTCAATAGTATGTACAAATAATACACAGACATTTTTCAACATATAATCTTTTCTAATATTCCATAAAAAGTTACATT
Source organism: Sinocyclocheilus rhinocerous (assembly GCF_001515625.1). Taxonomy (NCBI): domain Eukaryota; kingdom Metazoa; phylum Chordata; class Actinopteri; order Cypriniformes; family Cyprinidae; genus Sinocyclocheilus; species Sinocyclocheilus rhinocerous. The sequence goes on along the minus strand of NW_015642049.1, from coordinate 57,753 downwards.
TATTATATAATTGGAACATTTATTATTCCATGAATTATTCATTAGCCTTGCTATGCACCATTTGTTTTTGCAAAGAAATGTACAGACTTTGTACATATAAAATGTTGCTAGTCGTGGCATTTTGATCGGACTTCGGAGTCTAAAACAAGTCAAATGTGTAAAGGAGAAGTGTCTATGTTTGAAATATATCCTTATGTCTAATAAAAAGCATCATTCTGTGTTCATTGTTGCTGTATGAACTATAACATTCCAGGAAATTAATTCCTTTAAAGGAAGTCTCTTTCCTCTTGCTTTAATTCCAGAGTGACCTGAGGTGCAGAATATCTACGATTACAGGTTGCATCATGTGTTTTGGGGGAATGAAACAAATTCCTCTTTTGCTTAGCTTGAAATGTCACTCTTTTGTACGCAGTAAAGCTCTTGTGTTTTGACTGTCCTGTTTGTCATCATGGTCACATTTCAGTGAGTGCACTCAGATTTTGAACGTGGCTCTGTAATGAAACCGGAATACCAAAACAATGTCAAGTGCAATGAGGTGCATTGTGGACAAGCAGAAGGTTCCTATTTATTTAGTGGTTGTCGTCAGCCTTGCTGAGATTGTTTATTTTTGGCATTTTGTTCCACCCTTAACTCTTTTGGGTTTTGTCAGCATCTTTTTGCTCTCTCCCTCTCTTGCGTCTCTAGTGATGCACTCACTCAGCAGGGTGAGCGTGATGCAGCAGTGTTTTCTAGTTCATGTCAATCACTGCCAAGTGTTCAGCTGTCTGTGTATATTTTAATGCACTTGCTGCTTTAATAAAACAGTAATCAACAAGAAGCCGTCTGTTAGGAGTTTTACTACCAAGAAGACCATTAGACAGCTGCAGCTCATCCAGAACGCTGCTGCCAGAATTCTGACTAGAACCAGAAAATCTGAGCATATTACACCAGTCCTCAGGTCCTTACACTGGCTTCCAGTTATATTTAGGATTGATTTTAAAGTACTTTTACTCGTTTATAAATCACTCAATGGCCTAGGACCTAAATACATAGCAGATATGTTCACTGAATATAAACCTAACAGACCACTCAGATCATTAGGATCAAGTCAGTTAGAAATACCAAGGGTTCACACAAAACAAGGGGAGTCTGCTTTTAGTTATTATGCCGCCCGCAGTTGGAATCAGCTTCCAGAAGAGATCAGATGTGCTAAAACATTAGTCACATTTAAATGCAGACTCAAAACTCATCTGTTTAGCTGTGCATTCATTGAATGAGCACTGTGCGATGTCCGAACTGATTGCACTATATTCTATGTATAATCGTTTTCTTAAATTCATTTTAAACTTCTTAAATCAATTGTTTTAATCATTTTCAATGTTTTTAAATTCCTTGTTTTATTGTTGTGATTATTTTTTTCTTTTCTTTTATGTAAAGCACTTTGAATTACCATTGTGTATGAAATGTGCTATACAAATAAACTTGCCTTGCCTTGCCTTGCCTTGCCTTACAGGCATGAGTTCTGTTGCCTTTGACCATGGTAGAATCATAGTGGTGCAGTTCATTTCTTTCATGGATAACTGCTTTTATACAATGACACTGCAAGTGCTTGCATTAATATAAGCAATGCTTATGCAATATCAGAGCTTGACATTAAGCTTTTCAAGGCTAACTTGTGAACTGATGATGATTCAAAAGCTTAAGTCAATTGTCAGACACTTTTTAAAAAAATTTTTTTTATACAATATAGCCTCAAATTTTAGTCAATCCTTTACTCAAATGTTGGGTGTTGCACATCAGTGGTACTTGAGAGGCGTTTGGTTGATCAATCAAGTGAAGATCTGTCATTTTCTTTTGCAAAAACCAGCTAGCAGCATTCAAGCATGCAATATACTGTTTCTTGTGATAGTGATTTGTTTAAATAAATTTATTACACATTTTTGACATTTTTAAAGGGTTTTAACCTTTAGTTTACAGCTTGGCTTTATATTTTGATTATACATATATTTAGATATTAAAGACATTATTTATGCAATATATGTTTCTATAAAACTACTTTAAATCAATGTCCATTAAATTAAACTGACACATTTGTTCCTTTTCTACCTTTTATATATAATGATAAAAATATATATAATAAAAAAAGAGAAAAAATTGTTTTTGTGTAAACTTGAATTAATTATATAATTATAAATATAAATGTAATTATATACATTTATATATTTATTTTTATTTTATTTAGATTCTTTTCCCTTTTGTATCGTTTGCCCGGGTAATATCTGCTCTCTTATATTTTATAATTTGAAATATAACGCAATATATTTATGATATGCATATACACACACACAAGAGTGAAAAATTTAAGGGGGTCTGAATACTTTCCGTACCCACTGTATATATATATACTGTATATATATATATATATATATATATGGAATATAGAGTCAGAACTCTGTTTTTTATGTCCAGTTTATTTTAGAATTTTTTTTTCCTGTTTTGGGTATAAATGCAGTGCATGGTATATCTGGAAATACATGCTATGCTTCCTCTGCCTCTGTCTGTGTCTCTCTCTGTCTCTTTTGTGTTTAGCTGTTGTGGCTAAAATACGAAGGCCACGTCGTCTGTTTGCACTTTCCACTGATCGCTTACCTCTTCATTTGTTAATGATGGAGAGTTTTGCATTCTGTTACACTGTTTCCATGGCACGTCTCGGTCACGTTTAACTTGAGAGAGCCTGTGAGGACCATGTACAGTGAATGTAATTGAGGTGAGCTGTATAGAAATTAGACTGAAGAATTTGTGAGCTGCCTGCACAGGCAGAATTTTAAAGAGATAGTTCACCCAAAAATGAACATTTTGTCATCATTTACTCACCCTCGTGTTGTTACAGACCTGTATAAATGTATTTCTAATGCTGAACAAAAAAGATGTTTTGAAGAATGTGGGTAACCAAAAAGTTGCTGGTAGCCATTGACTTCCATAGTATTTGTTTCCTATACTATTGAAGTCTATGGCTACCAGCAACTTGAGGGTGAGTAAATGATGACAGAATTTTCATTTTTGGGTGAACTATCACTTTAAGGCATCATAGACATTTTGTAAATCCAACTCTCACACACTTTCTTTAAATCCTGGAAGTAGGGATGTAATGGTATGAAAATTTCATATCACGATTATAGTGACCAAAGTTATCACGATTATCAATACTATCACGGTTTTGTTAAATTTAGATGAAAATGTTCAAAAAGAACTGATTCACACTGAAAGCATTTCAATAAGTTTTATATTTGAAAAACAAACCACAAATACAATTAGCAGCTATATGCACTTTTTTTTAGCATAAACATTAAATTAACATGAAGCCCTCTGCGTCAGACTGATGCTGGCTGGACAGGATTTACCGCGAGTTTTCAAAAGCGCGATAATCAAATACGGTTTTGATGATAATTAAATTTTAAACGATAATACTAACCGTCAGGGCATTTTATCGTGATTTATCGTGAAACCGGTAATCGTTCCATCCCTACCTGGAAGAAATTGTTAGTCCTACATGCTGTAACTTGAAAAACTTTATTAAATAATGCAAAGTTTTAGTCAAACATCTTCATCAGATTGCCTAAAGAAACACGGTATTATTTTGACTTGGCAACAGTTTTATTTAGAAAAGTAATTAATTTCATTAATTTTTAAAAAAGATTTCACCATGGGAAAAAAAATTATTTTTTTCCCCACTGAATTTTACTGAATGACAATAAATGTGACCAGACCTTAAGTCTTGTGTGATGCTTTTAAAAGCACTTTTCTTAGCCAGCTAATCTTATGTTTGCTAATCTTGCTCTTAAGTCTCTTTAAACTAGTGTGTTAAAACAAAAACATCAATATTTAGATGCTTGTCTGAGTCTGAAGTGTCTATTAACTCTATTGTGGTAAATTCTCTTTTATTTATGTTAGGCTATTTGTTTAACACCATTGTGACTATGCCATAGCTCATGTAATTTTTCACAATTTTATGTAAAGGCATTTCTGTGCCTCTTATTTAGAGCACTTCAAATAACCACTCTGCATTTGAGACAAAGGCCACTTAACTAGCACTATTATTATTTAATGAAGCGATGATTATGTTCCTCACTGCCCTATATTTACAGCACCAGATTTGAGGGTAAATGAGATTCATAAGGATCTGCATGTAAAAATGATCTTGAAGTTAAAATAATTGCACATCAGTTTTGTGGCCAGATAATGACACCCAACCTCGACAGGATCTGACTTTCTGTTTTTGTTTGTTTGTTGTTTTTCCAGTCGTGTTCTGAAGCTGTTTGATTCCGGGTCTTTCTGCCACTCGTCGCACAGTTACGGATCGTTGTGTGCATCTGGTGTGAATGCTTATTTTTAACCTCAACAGGAAGTTGAAACAAAGCTTCCCAGTGTCCCGCTCTCACCGTATAGACAGGAATCCTGCTTATGTCTGTGCACATTTATATACATTTTTATAGAAATGTGCACCTACGCTGGGATCTCATTAAGTTGTTTTGTGAAAATGCTACATCATCAATTATTCAAGAGTCGGTTTATTGTAAAGGTTTGGAGTTCCTCTTGGATTCCTGACGGTTGGGTTTCTCGTGGTCTTTTATTCATGGGCTGGTGAATACGGTGTAGCAGGCAGTTTCCCTCGGACGCTGAAATTAAGCTGAGATGCTGCAATTATTTTGGTCTGAGGGACTTTTTAAAAAAAAAAATACATCCCTCTCTCTCTCTCCTCTCTCTCTCTCTCTCTCTCTCTCTCTCTCTCTCTCTCTCTCTCTCTCTCTCTCTGTGTCAGACAGCATATTACATGCTGAATTATTACTTGAGACAAAAAAGAATCGACTTTGTGAATGACTGCCCTTAACCTCATACATGGATTGGAGTAATGGTGGCTTAATGTTTAAACATCTCTGGTGTTAATGCAAAGGTTTCAGGTTAGTTTTAAACCAGGGTAGCATGGTAAGCATATGTTTGTACGCAAATAGCCGTATGTAGGGATATATGTATAAATGTATAATTATTTTTGCAGTTTGGCCACATTCAGTCAAGACATTGGATACTTTCGTTTGAAACCTGCAGGCTAGCATCAAAAATACATAGGAATGTAACGATTCACTCAACTCATGATGCGATATGATTTATGATACTGATTTGACTATGATTTTCTCACAATTTGTTCTGCACATTTATTTGTGAAATTGAAATATGTCAAATAACAAAACTAAATTGAAAATAAAGAAATCCCTTCATATAAACAAACTGTGCTCTTTCCATTTAAAATTAGAGGAAACCACTATTTTAATCATGATCCAAACAAAGATGCTGTATACATGCTGCATGAGCAGTTTTTGATTTAAATTAGATTGTATAATTTCGAAAATATTAAGCAAAAACACAATGGTCTGACTTTAACTTTGTGAAACTATAGCCTACTACATAAAATGTATCTGCATGAAACAAAAACAGCAGGCGGGCTGAATGAGATGCAGATTCACTCTCTGACAGCAGGTCGCGCTTATGGAACAGCAGTGATGGTCAAGATGAAAAGAAAATATAATCTAAACTTTTCTAAAGACACTGAAATCCCCACTGAAATCGAATTTATTAGGGCATATTTTCCCAATCTGGAAAATTCTTGAAAATGTTACTTATAAAATCAGTTCTGGGAGTTTACATCGCAAAACTAATTAGCATAATAATGAGAAAAAATATTATTATTGTTATGATGATGATGATTATTATTATATCAATAATAAAATAATAATAATAATAATAATCTATAATTTATTATATATTAGTAGTAATTATTTTAATAACAATTTTTATTAATAATAATAATAATTATTATAATTGTAATTGTTATTATTATCTATACTTTATTATTATATATTTTTTTGAGTATTTTCAGTAATATTTTAATGTAAATAATAAAAGTAGTAGTAATTATATTTTTAACAACTACAATTATTAATAATAATAATAATTATTATTATTAATATTATTATCATCGTTGTTGTTGTTGTTGTTGTTATTAGTAGTATTATTATAATCATCTGTGTTTTCATTGTAGTCTTGCTGCTTTTGACTTCTATACAGAATTAGTAAATGTTTGTCATAACAACTGCTCTGTACAAGATATCATGTGCTCGGTTACATTACAATGAAAACACTGATTTCAGTGTTGATATTTTAGCTTCACATTAAAAAAACACATTTAAGGGGTCATATGATGCTATTTTAAATTATTTTGTGTTTGGTGTAACAGAATATGTTGACATGTTTTAATGTTCAAAAAACTGTCAAATAACAAAACTAAATTGAAAATAAAGAAATCCCTTCATATAAACAAACTGTGCTCTTTCCATTTAAAATTAGAGGAAACCACTATTTTAATCATGATCCAAACAAAGATGCTGTATACATGCTGCATGAGCAGTTTTTGATTTAAATTAGATTGTATAATTTCGAAAATATTAAGCAAAAACACAATGGTCTGACTTTAACTTTGTGAAACTATAGCCTACTACATAAAATGTATCTGCATGAAACAAAAACAGCAGGCGGGCTGAATGAGATGCAGATTCACTCTCTGACAGCAGGTGGCGCTTATGGAACAGCAGTGATGGTCAAGATGAAAAGAAAATATAATCTAAACTTTTCTAAAGACACTGAAATCCCCACTGAAATCGAATTTATTAGGGCATATTTTCCCAATCTGGAAAATTCTTGAAAATGTTACTTATAAAATCAGTTCTGGGAGTTTACATCGCAAAACTAATTAGCATAATAATGAGAAAAAATATTATTATTGTTATGATGATGATGATTATTATTATATCAATAATAAAATAATAATAATAATAATAATCTATAATTTATTATTGTTATTGTTATTATTATTATTATTATTGTTGTTCATTTTAATGTTGTTTGTTGTATTATTGTTTCCTTAAAATTCCAATGCTGACATTGTTATTATCTATCTATCTTTCTATCTATCTATCTACATGGTTATCTATCATCTATGTTTTTATCTATCTATCTACATGTAGCACCCATAATAGCAGGTGCTACATTGTAATACATAGTTTTACATCATTTCAATCTAAAATAACTATTTACAACATGTCTTATATTTAAAAAGTGGAAATACTGGAATCAGATTTTACAAGGTGGATAAGGAGGATTTTATGTGGATGTGTTTCCTCTATGAATCACATCTAGTTAAACAGAACCTTATGTGATTTCTGGTGGTGTGGATTCAGATGAATAATATTTCTGAATCATGTCAGCCATAGACATTACTGGTTGGGAGAGGATTTGCCTTAACTGGTTTAGAGCTATGATGATGATGCTCGTATGTATTTGCAGTACACAAGCCGCGATTAAGAAAGCTGACTCCACTGTGATGTGACCCTGACTCTCTCTCACACACACACGATGCAATACTCTACACAGAAGTTCCCATGAAAGGGAAACAGCGTCTCCCTGACATGCTGCTTCAACACTACTGCGTTCCTGAAACCACGCTAATTAACCATTACGCAAATATTTCCACATCGTGACGTAGAGATGTGGGGGCGCGTTTGAATGAGGCGTTTTAGCCCGGTCTGGATCAGCGTTCTCTTTTAGATAGAATAAATCCTTTTGTGGGAGACTTTGAGCTTTATAACTCTTCAGATCTTATACATGCACAAATAGCTACATAACACACTAAAGAAAAGGAAAAATAGAAATCGCATCATATGACCCCTTTTTAGCATGTTTGGAAAAAAGTGTAAAATATTACATTTATGGAATTTGTCTACTGCTTTGTATGACAGCATCCCCCTGATCTAAGGCGAAACCTGCTGTGGACACTGACCGGTATAAGTTTGGCAGCAGCTGTCTGTAAGAAGTCTGTAGGGGAAGAGAGGGGACATATAACTCCAGCAGAGACCCTGAGATTAAACACTCTTTCGCCTCCTTCCTCCTCTTGAGCTCCACACCCACTCCTCCCTTCATCTGACTTTGCCCTGACTTTGTGGTGTGGAGAAAAATGACCAATCTATGAGTGTCCTCTGACACATCATGCATGTAAGGGTGTTGTTCTGCTGACAAAGACCTTGTCATAACCGTCTCTCTGCATCTGCAATTTTTGTCCTGGAAAATGTATTGGTTTTGCATTAAAGGGTTCATATGATGTTGCTAAAAAGAACATTATTTTGTGTATTTGGTGTAATGAAATGTGTTTATGTGGTTTAAGGTTCAAAAAACACATTATTTTCCACATACTGTACATTATTGTTTCTCCTCTATGCCCCGCCTTTCTGAAACGCGTAGATTTGTACAAAGTTCATCGGTCTGAAAAGCAAGGTGTGCTCTGATTGGCCAGCTATCCAGTGCGTTGTGATTGGACGAATTCCTCAAGCGTGTGACGGAAATGTTACGCCCCTCACCATACTGTGATGCCCTGTCCCAGGCC
>NW_015642049.1:46931-49239 GCF_001515625.1 Sinocyclocheilus rhinocerous | reverse complement strand
CGTCGCGTAAACATAAAACCATGTCTGCTTTTGTGATCGGAGAAATGACAAACAACAAGCGCTACTCTACACTGCTCAAACCTCGCGTTTGAATCGTCAGTGGCAAATTCTTTAAATATAAAAATGTACTTACAGTCTGTGAGTCAGAACAGCCGGCATTGTAGTCTACTCTACCAGGATCAGGAAACAGTCCTCCATAAAATGCACTGCACACATTTTAATATTTGGGTTGAACTATTCTGGAACAGTGTTGTAAATACAACTTAACCACTGATTTCTAGTCGTGTCCTCTTTTGGAAGACCAAACAAAGTAGTTTCGCTTTCACAACGAAACACACAGCGTCACACACGGCGGGCTTGAGTGAGCGGAGGCAGGTGGGCTTGAGAACGGCGAGGCCGGCGGTTTCGATGAAGGAGCGGCCGGCGGGCTTGCGGCAACCACATGTGATGACCCCGGGCTGGACGAGTATGGGTCACCATACTTGGCCACATGTCACGTCACTTTTCACTTTTTCACTTTTCACTTTTCAATATTACAGCGAGAATAAAAGTTACTCCTTCTTTCTTTGCGTGAACATTTGGGCGGTGTTATGCAAATCTTCCCACATCGTGACGTAGGTATGTGGGGGCGTGTTAGAACGAGCCGTTTTAGGTAGGCGTGGTTGACTCTTAACTTTTATAAAGAATATCTCTTTGGATTTGAAACTTTAGTCTTTGCAACTTTACAGATCTTCTTTATGCACAAAGAGCTTGTAACACTTCAAAGAGAAAGGAAAAATTGAAATCGCATCATATTACCCCTTTAAGTCCTGCATGTATTTTTATTGAACCCTGGGTGACCTTTGCTTGTGTGCGGTGGAAATCTTGAGCGTGTGTGGTGTTGACGTGCAGGATAAACTTACAGGCGGTTGTTGCACTACTGACAGTGAATTCCAGTTTCTGCTGGATTCCTCCGAATGATGCAGGAACGGCTCCGAGATGGAACTTCCTCCCTCTGAAAGGCCTAATTGTTTGGAGCTTGTTAGGCAGAAAGTGTCTGCATTAGTAATGTGTGAACCTGAATGAAGAATATTGTGTCCCTGTTTTACAGTTCCTGGTTTAGAAAGTGTCAATTAGGCAGAAGTATGGGTTTCAGCGATGATGCTTTAATTGCAGTATTGAGTGTGTGAGTCTGGGGAGAAACAGTGGCTTTGTGCTAAATGATAAGCAGGCGTGTAAAGCATTCAGTTTTCATGAGATATAGATGCCTGAAAATTTATTTGCAAGATTTTATTTAGAGCATTATTTGAAAGTCGATTTCAATTATGGATGCAAAGGTGTTTGATATTTCGCTTCAATGTCTAGATTGTAATTAAGTTTAATATTAGCTGTAAGTAAAATGTATATATTTATTAATGCAATGTACTGATATAGAAGTTTTAGCTAGTACCAATAATGTGTTATTTTTTTATTGATATTATTTGTTTTGGAAGTGTTAGCCAATATAAATGTAATAAAATATTTACAAAAAATTTAGTTTGATCTATTTTCATTGAATTTTTGAGCAGCAATATAGCAATTTTGTCCAGTATTGGTTAATATTAATATGAATTATTTATTTAACTGTATAATTTAAAGTGTTTTTTTTTTTTTTTACATCTGCTTCCAATATTAGCCTAATCAGAACAATTTCCTTTCTTTTCACATTATTTTTTACATATTTTACATTATTACATCACCTCTCTCCAGTCTGGCATGAACGGCTCGAATAGTTCCTGTATCAAATGAAGGCCTGCCTTCTGAAATACGAAATGTGCTGTGATTGCTTAGCTGGGCCAGTGTGTTTTGTGATTGGCAGCACTCGGCGCCTGGTCGGGAAATGTCATGCCCCTTACCATAGCTGCCTGCAAGCTTCAGTGTAAATACTACGTCAAAATCAAATCAATTTGAGCACGATTTAAACCTGGATGATTGTAACCACTCTAAGTTCGTCTGCCTAGCGTGTCTCCAACATAGTGATAACACTCGTTGCCTTCTCTAGTGCAGCTCAACCAGGTCTTATCTAGGGCTGTGCGATTAATCGAAATCGTCATAAAATCGAGATTTGAGCTTGAGCGATTTCTAAATCGCTTTATAGCACGATTTTCTGCGCCCCGACCTCCCGCAGTATGCTATCCGAACCAATCAGAATGCAGCGTGCCTAAATGGAGCACGAGAACAGAACAGACCGGGCGGGCATACAAACGTAACCCCAGGTTCACAAACGCCATCTGTGGTGCGTATTTTTTCCGCGCCCATGTTAACGGATCAGAGCGTTCACACTGCACGC
>NW_015642049.1:45479-46638 GCF_001515625.1 Sinocyclocheilus rhinocerous | reverse complement strand
ACCAAATACACAAAATAATGTTCTTTTTAGCAGCATCATATGACCCCTTTAAACCCGGATGATTGTAACCACTCTAAGTTCGTCTGCCTTGGGAAAGCTAGCGTGTCTCCGACATAGTGATAACACTCGTTGCCTTCTCTAGTGCAGCTCAACCAGGTCTCGTCCCATTCGTCGGTATTTGTGATATCACAAATCCCGGAAAATATGCGTTGTAGTCCAAACGAGTCGTTCGTTGTAGTTTTTGAAAATTGATTTCTATTAAGTAAAATATCTCCTTTTGAAGTGGACTTTGAGCTTTGTAGCTTTGCAAATCTTTTTATGCTCAAACAGCAACATTACAGACTAACTAAAGTTGAAAAAGTGAAAAAGCATAATAGGACCCATTTAAATCGTCTTTTTGCAGTTTAATATTCACAGACACAGTCTATATATATATGTACTGACCTGTTTTTTATTTATTCATCAATAAAGCGGGTGTTGAAAATCATTTAAACTTTGTGTCAGCACGTCATAAATAGAACGAGGCATCAGTTTACTGCATCCAGTGTAGACAACATCACTGATTATAATGGGTTCTATTCTACACCGGACGCAAGTGGCGCGGTGCGACAAAATACAATAGAATTCTATTATATTTTGTCGCGACGTGATGTGACAGATGTGATAAGCATGAGTTCTGGGCCGTGGCGCGGCCGGTATAAACAGCATTGACTGAGTGGCCGCAATCAGCTCCGGTGGCTGTAACACAGGCTTTAATGCACAGCAGACGCTTGACGTGATGCGCAGATCAGCTCTAGTCTCTAACGTCACTGAATCTGCTGTTAAATATGAACCATCCATTCATCATATCATCATGCAAAACTAAGAATTAGAATCATTGTAATGTGACGATCAAATATAGGTGCGGTTGGTGGCGGGCAGATAATTTGAAGCAGCGGACTTGGGTGAAGTTTGAGCTCCTAGGTCGCCAGTAGCAAACAATGGAGCGCGCTCTGCTGGACAAACTAAGTAATTACACCATTCAGAAGCATTTAATCTGCGTTATATGTTCTGTAAAAAAAAAATTCATATTGACGGCATAGTCGCCGATACCGATATATCGGCGACAGGCTCATATCGGCCGATAATATCGGCAAAACGATATATCGGTCGGGCTCTA
>NW_015642049.1:42240-45304 GCF_001515625.1 Sinocyclocheilus rhinocerous | reverse complement strand
ATCATTGTAATGTGACAATCAAAGGTAGGTGCGGCTGGGTGGCGGGCGGATAATTTGAAGCAGTAGACTCGGGTGAAGTTTGAGCTCATCCGCGCATCTCTACACTACACTGACCTGGGTCGCCAATAGCAAACAATGGAGCTGGACAAACGAAGTAATTACAACATTCAAAAGCATTTAATCGGTGTTATATGTTCTGTAAAAAAAAATTTCATATCGGCGGCATATTCGCCGATACAGATATATCGTGACCGGCTCATATCGGCCGATAATATCGGCTAAACGATATATCGGTCGTGCTCTACTCTGTAACATATTCCAGGATATCAGTGTGTTTTTGCAGCGAAAAGATATGAGGACCCATGGTAAAAATTATGGGCTCCTTTGATCTAGATGACAGATGGTCAGTGTTTATGCAGGACAGAAGTTCAGCCCTTTTGTTCTCATCTCTGCGGCTCCAAAAAACGCCTGCTCTTAGTAAAACCTCACGTCTCCTCTGTTAAACTCAGCCTCAGTGGACGGGCTGCGTTATGTTGTGTTTAGCTATAGTAATTCAAAGCTGATAAACCAAACATTGATGGGATGGAGCCACAGAGGAGTTTGCGAGCGCCAGCTCTCGAATGGTCTTGGTGGTAGAGAATGTTCAAGCCTCGCAGCGTTTCGGCCCCTGTCTCTGTGAATCAGCCCCATCGCCAGAGATCCGGGCACATCTGGCTCTGTTTCCTCCACCGAAGCCCTCGTGCAACATGCAGTAGCATGGAAAACATTGCAAATTGCCAAAGACAAAGAAAAATAATGCCGCCTTATCACCTCAGAGCCACACCGTAATGCTTGTTTGTTTTACGCTTTATAGAGTGTCCTTGAGGGACGTGTGGCGGCCGCCTGACCGTTCGTCCCTCGGTAGGAGGTTTGTGTCAGACTGTGGTCTGAGGGGATTTAGCTATTCTAAGCCTTCTCAACAATTGTGTTTCTGACATGAGCTTGCTTTAGTTCACAGGGACTGTGGAGAGCGTGGTTTTAATCCAGCGCGATACAGTGCGTCTTTTCTGCTGATGTCTCCAGTCTTGTGAGCAGCTGTGGACCCCGGGACCTCTTCTGCTGATTTTCTTCTTTGTGCGCTGAGCTGTGCATAATTATTTCAAAGCAAGCCAGTATATTTGCTGCTTTTCTGAGACGTTCGTGGTTATTTTCGACCCTTTGCACTCGCTCTGGTCAGCCTGAGGGCCTGCGCAATCTTTCAATTTGTCTGAGTGATGTGGTTAGCGATTGGGGAAACGGCCACACTGGCGGCTTAGATGCTGTATGTTTGTTTAAGCTGCTGCTAAGACTCTATCTTTTGTCTCCCTGTAAAAAAATCACACACCGAAACGCTGCACCCACTGGGCCACCAAGTGCACTCATCCGATCCGCTTGCACACAGATCAATGGTGATTCGGGCTTCTGCAAAGATCTCACTGCTCCGTAATGTTGAAAATGGGCCACCTGCTGCTGGTTTAATTATGATCGGTGGGAGGAAATTGCATCGACACGTAACAAATGAGCAGTGTCTGTTTTGCTGATGTAAGGACATCACCGACCACTCTACAGCGAAATACCTTGCTGCATTTTACTACAAACATATTCTCTCTCTCTCTCTCTCTCTGTATGTATATATATATATATATATAATTGTGATCACAATTGACACATGAAGAGTTTGGTTCCAAAACGCTATAAATCCATTTTGATTCATTTGTTTTCTTTACCAAGAAAGTGGCAAGATGAAAACCACTATTTTCTGTTTCAAACTTTCACATAGCATCTTTAGGTTATAATAACATTAAAAATTCAAATCCAGATTTAGATTTTCAAAGATTTATTATAAAAACTGATAATTTTTTCCCCAAAATGCAATAAATCAATTGGATCAATATAAAAGTTATTTTTTATATTGAAACTGTTGAAAATACACAACAAAGTTGATCCACATATGACAGCCTCTGAACTTGGTCAATACTTATCTTAATCATAGCTTACGTTTCTTCCCCACCACAGAAACCACCACACGTTCATCAATGCCATCAAAATTATTAATTTTGTTAATTAGGACTGCACGATAAATCGCATGTGATTGTCATGCACATCTCGTCAGTAAAGCCGGTTCTGTGATTAGTAGTAAATCTCCAGCACGTGCTTTCAGATGGAGCGGCATTTATTACACAGAGCCATAGTTCACTGACAAGCTACGCAATATCGCATTCATAATTGAAGGCGATTCATCTGCGATTATGAACGTGATATTGCGATTTACTGTTTACAATGCGTGGAATGGTGCACTGTGATTGGTTGAGCGGATGTATCGCATTCTGCAGAGAAGGGAGACTGGCGTTTGTCGCGGTTTGGAAAGATAGGGAGAAAACATGACAGAATAACACGGCGGATATCGCATTTTGCGTAAAATTTAAAAAATTACTTTTCAATACCGACCAGATACAATACTGATTTTAATGGGAACTCAGGTTTTTTTTAAAATGGCGTTTATCGCGTTTTGGAACTAAACTCTTCACATTGTGATTTGGATGTTATCTCTAATAATTGAGATTTACACTTACCATGGTTATTCGATTATTCAATAATTACAATAGGCCTTCATTTATTGAACACAGCATTTGGTAAAATTTCTGACTAACGTAAATGGCACACAAAAATTGACCAATAAGTTACGTTTGCTCCCAGTAATCCATTTTGGAATTTTGCCTTGCTGAACCCAGGAGGAAAGAAACCTCACACTCTAGGGCTGTTCACACTTTTGTACTTTAAAAAGACCCAGACTCAAATAGTGATCGTCCGATATTGATATTTTTATAACCGATACCGATACCAATTATTTGCATGTTTATGTCCCCGATAACCGATATGCAGAACCGATATTTATTTACTGTTATACAGTAAATAAATGACTGAGTGAAGTAAGAACATACTTCACTTTGGTTTTTCCTCTTTTCAGTCATCTTTTTTTTTTAAGTGTTGAAAATTAGCAGTCTTTCATGTTAAAATTAATCTTCATACTACAACAATAAAAAAA
>NW_015642049.1:37456-40527 GCF_001515625.1 Sinocyclocheilus rhinocerous | reverse complement strand
AGAACCGATATTTATTTACTGTTATAAAGTAAATAAATGACTGAGTGAAGTAAGAACATTGGTTTTTCCGGTTTTTCCTCTTTTCAGTCATCTTTTTTTTTTAAGTGTTGAAAATTAGCAGTCTTTCATAATCTTTATAATCTTCACATTACAACAATAAAAAAACATTTTATTTAAAGCATCAGCAGCAACACTAATATTAACGAGAAAATAAATAAAGGACAGGAGTCATATCAACTTCATTTTAAACTACAGTTTTAGTAGGTTTATAAGCTATTTAATAGCTACAGAGTAGAGGTCTGCAAGCCCGTCGGGTCCCGGCGGGTAATTTTAATTTGTTAGACTATTTTATCTACAGCTCGTTAGAGGTAGAATTCTTTAGTGAAATAAAGTTTATATTTATTGAAATGAATTCGAATTAATTAAGGAGAGAGAACGAACAAACGAACGCATTGTGAAGCATTGCAAACAAACTTGTCGGTTTAATTACAAGTTATCACCTCATTGCTGAGAAATATATGTAGCTTTTAGCTGTTGTATTTTCAAAGGGTCGGACTCGGGCCAAGAATTCTGATGAGCTGTCGGACCCGGGCCGGGCCGGGCTAGGGCCTATATTTGAAGCCCGTGCAGGGCTCTACTACAGAGTCAAGAATAGACGCGCTGCAATGGCGATCCTGAGCGCAATTCTCAAAACGCCCACAAGATGGCGGCGTTTATCGGTGAATCCGATATTACAAAACCGATATCCGATTATGGTAAAATGCTTAAATATCAGGAAAAATATCGCTAAATCGATATATCGGTCGATCTCTAGACTCAAACCTCTTTTAGTTGACTTTACTTCAGTTGTGATAGCGGCTCAGTCCACTTTAATTTTTTGCTTTCGTTCTAAAGTTTCTTTTTGAGGTTTAATTGAAGTTTCTTTCAGAAAAAACAAAACAAAAAAACAGTCACACTTTAAGACTTGTCATTTATAAAGCTAAAGGCCTTAATTTAAAGGTCTTTGATTTGCTGCAGCATTCATGTCTGTCACTGGTTACAAAGCTCAACCACTGCAAAAAGAAAACCAGAATGGAATGCTGCAATGAAACCTTTTACCCATAATCATAATCTCAATAATTTATTCGATTAATTGTGTGGCCCTATAGACCATAAATATTCGGAATTACTCCCTAGTGATTCACCACCGTGGCGTCCAAAATAGTTTTAATTAAACAACCTGCATGGAATTAAGTTCGTAAGTCAGTGTGACTCATGCAAAATAAAGAGCTAATTCTGAACTGCGACCTCTAATTAAATTACAAAAATATTTATTTGGTGTATATTGCTGTGTGCTTTATCATGCATGGATTGTCCCTGGAGTTACTGCGGCTGATTCCATTCATCGTGTGAGTGATCTCTGTTCTTGAACCAGAAAGAATGGAACTCCACTCCTTTATTTATCTTCAGTCTGATGTGAATTTATATCATGTAGAAATGACATTGGGATGCTGTCAATTGCATGATGATTATGAAGAGTTCTTTTTATTTTATTGCTGAGGGTTATAGGAAACCGTGTTAAGCAGGAGCTCAGGTCTGCATCAGCACGCTTCTTGAAGGATCTCTGAAAGGGTCTGTCAGCTAAATATAGGGCGCCGTGGCACAGAATGCCACTGGGATTTTTTGACGACTGATTTTTATCTGCTCCCAGAACCTAGAACATCCCAGATGAGGAATTATCACAGCACTGCATGTCTGGAGGTTGTCGTTGTTACTGAAGTTGAACCAAATTAGCTGCGTGTTTTGCTAACATATTATTCTGTCATATATTACATCATTCGTGTGTCATCATGAACGTGGAGGAGTGAAGCTATCCATCTGCATGTCTCAACATTTCCAAGGATGTCCTCACCCTAAAACATGTTCAGTTTCTTAACCAGGGATGCAGCAATCATTAACTGGGACTTTATAAAGGGTTTTATTTTGCTTGTATTTTGGAAAAAACAAAACAAAAAAACCAGGAATTTTTATTGGTGTTTGTATTTTTGATGTTCAAGCTCCAGGTGTATGAAATTATTCTTTAAAAAACAATTTTGTGTATTTAATTTTTTACATAATCCTTTATAATACAATATAATGTAATATGATTCAGAAATATAATTGTATTTATTTATTTTTTCTTCAGCACTAAATCAGCATGTTAGAATAATTTCTGATTGATCATGTGACAGTCAAGACTGGAGTAATGGCTGCTGAAAATTCAAATACGCCTTCACAAGAATAAATTATATTATAAAATATACTAAAATAGAAAACAGTTATTTTAATTTGTAGTAATATTTCAGTTTTTACTGTTTTTTTTTTTTAATCAAATAAATGCAGCTTTGATAAGCCAAAGAGACTTCTTTCAAAAACATTTAAAAATATCTTAATTGTGTAACATTTGAATATTATATTATATTATATTATATTATATTATATTATATTAATTTCTGACCATTTGTGATTTAAAATATTTTGTAATCTATAAATATTATTTTTACTATTTTAATATTTTGTAAAATATTTTTTACAGTCATTTAAACAAGATTGAAATATTATAATAAATTACTGAGTAAAATGACAGCATGAAGGCCAAGCTAAAACTGCTGAAAAATGGTTGCGTTGGCAACAAGTGAGCAGTAAGTGGCAATCTGACTATAATTATTGCTTATTTATAGGGATGTAACGATTAACCGCGAGCCGGTTGAAAATCGATTCAAATATGTGACGATTCAAATCGGTTGAGATGCTAAACAAATCGCGATTCATTTAGATGTAGGAGTTTATATGAATGCATGTCTGAGGGGAACTTACTGTCTTTAGAAAAGTTTAGATGGTATTTTTTCTATTCATCTTGCCTCTGTATAATGCATATTAAAGTTTATAAGTGCAGCGCACCTTTGTTTACAGCGGAAACCAAGGAAACTGTTTACGCGCCACCTGCTGGCAGAGAGTGAATCTGCGTCTCATTCAGCTCCGCTGTTTCATGCAGATATTTTATGTATAGTTTCACAAAACTGAAGTCAAACCATTCTGTTTTTGCTTCAAAT
>NW_015642049.1:20924-37296 GCF_001515625.1 Sinocyclocheilus rhinocerous | reverse complement strand
AAATGAGGACAATAGAAGCAATCAAAACCAACAAAAGAGCAATAATATGCAAGTGCTATATTAGTATATTATTATAGTGTTATATTTCAATTTCACAAAGAAGTGTGCAGCATTTTGTCCAAGCAATAATTAAAGGACACATTTAATTTATAATTGATCTTAAATCTAATTTTGTAAAAAATAAAATAAAATCGTGAATCGAATCGAATCGTGAAATCAAAATCATGAATCGAAATGAATCGTGAGTTGAGTGAATCGTTACATCCCTACTTATTTACCCATGTCAGCCTGTCAGCGAGTCGTGGAGGACTGCTGGGTGAACGTCATGTCAAGTAATTCATATTCATGAGTAGGTCTGGACAATAATTCAATATCAATATTTATTGCGATATAATTTTTTTCAATAACAGTGATATGATTTTTAAACACATTTCCGACATTTCAATATACATTACCAGTGTGATGTATGCATTTCCCATACATTGATTTATTTATGGCGGCCCGCCACAATATCAACACTGACCGCCACAAAGAGATTCTCCATAAGGCTTTGACTGTTTGACTTCGTTGAATAAACATGAGCTCTACACGTTACAAAATCAAAACGCGCGGCGAGTGTTTTATATGAATGTATCTTTGAAGGTATCCGACTGTCTTCAGAAAAGCTTCGATGGCATTTTCATTTTATCTGATAAAGTAGCTTTTATGAGCAGCACTGCTTTGTTTACAGCCGTTACCAGGGAAACCGCTGTTTTCAAAAGTGCCTCCTGCTGGCAGAGAATGAATTAGCATTTTCAATAAGCCCATCTCCAGCAACATGCGTTTTTTTCTGCAGCAACTCTGAGCACTTTTCATATTCTTTATCCTGGCTGAAGCACTTTTGTTTCAATCTATAAGAATTATTAGCCTATGTTATATTTTATAGTTAAATATATTAATATTGATTAGGTGAGTCTTAGAGACTTATGTTTATTTGACGGTGAATTCACATTTCTTGTTTGTATGAAGTTTAAATACAAATAAAAGGTGAACATTAATTTATTTGTACCGTTTTTATTTCAGAAATATTATGTAGTTTTATAGGAGGAGGTTTCATAGACTTGGCAAATTAATTTTTCAGAAGTTTGTAGGTACAGACATCTGTTCTTGGCAGTTTTTCGGAGGCTTTTTTAAAAATAGTGTTCATATCGATATCAGAATTATATCATATCGACTGAAATTAAGAAATGTATCGTGATCTAAATTTTGGCCATATCGTCCAGCTCTATTCATGAGTCAGGCGGAGTAGTTTTATAACGTGTCCCCCAGCTTTTCAGATGGTTCTAGCGCTCCCGCTTTGGACTACTTCCAAGTACCCGCTTCAGTGCAAAAGAGGAACGTTCTAGTGACCCTGATGAAATGAGGGTGGAAAAGATGTTATCCATTTGCCCAAAGCATGACACGTTTTGTCACCATCTTGAAGATATCCTGAGACCTTCTGAGGTGGAATGGATTACATGTGGGCTGACACTCTTGAACCAAAAACGCATTTGACTGTAATGCCAAGGGACTCTTTCAGACGTCCTCGGGGCTCTTTTTTGTTGAAGACCGGAGGCCATACGATCTCAGGATGCCCTTTATTTCATATCCAAACAAACTCGATTCAGTTTTCTGCCATTTTTTTTTTACGTTTGGCTGCTGGAGAACCAGAATGAGCATCATCCAAATAGATGGCTGATTTGGGCCTTTGCAATTAAAGAGTTGGCGTAAGAACATCTGTGTTCGTCACTGTGCTTTCTGTGCATGGGGTTCAGTCACACCCGGACCCCTTCTGTCAAGGTGCTTTGTCTTTTTGCAATGCGTCACGCCACAGGAGCACAAGTCCTACACTCGCTCAATACTTGTTGCATGGCTGAGACGAAATCAAATCAACAGGATTGTTTGGCGCTTTGTTGTTGTACGGCTGCTTAGTGAATTATTCTCTGTGGCTAATCCATGGAAAAAAGTTGCCAAGTTTGTTATATAAAACTATGAACAGTGGATTTTGTTTTGACTGGCAAACAGAAAGTTCCTGAACACGATGTAGCCTAGCACAACTGTATAATACTGGAAGCGCCTGTTCTGACGTGTTATGACAGATGCTACACAGATTATTTCTTCATAATAATCTTTTTCTTCATAATAGTACTTCTCATACACACCTACCAAGACTTTCAGGTGTTTGTATTTTTGACGTGCTGCATTCCATAGCAGTAATACATTTAAAAAAAAATAATTTTTAGTATTTAATTTTTTTAAATTAATATAAAATATAGGGCTGGGCGATAAAATAATAACGATAATTATCACGATATAATTGTTCGTCAATAAAACATATGAAGAGTTCGATAAAAGTTTATTTATAATGTTTCCACCAAAAGTGTAACGAATCAGCGCTACTCATTTGAAGCGCACCACACAGACCGTTTATCCGCGCGGCTCAAAGTTTAAACTGCAGCGCACTGCGAGCTCACTAGAGCAGATGCGTTAAGCCTGATTTATACTCGACGCGTCCGCAAGTTCGCTTGGGTGTGTGCGGCAAAAATGACATCATCGCGGAAGTGTGGGCGACACTGTTTTGCGTGGTGGTGTGCACGGCATCTCGAGCGAACTGTTCGCGCGGTGCCACATAGAACATGAACCATTTTGAAGCTGTTTTGGCTGAACAGGTATGCCTGTACAGGCATCTTTATGAAACAGGAAGTGAAGTAAACAGAAGAGGTGCAGTTACAGTGTTGCGCCACAAGGTGGTGGAAAGGGACTGTCTTTGAGTGAGTCTTTAAACCGTTCATTCAACTACACGTTCAAAAACGCTAATTCATTCAAAGAGAGACAAAATGAAAAACGCTGTTGAAATTTTAACTTTGAGCGCCACGTTAGAAGGCTCAGCTGACCAATGCGTCGATGCTAAGACAGAGATTTGGCTTTCCTTGGACATGACAACCTATTTTAACAAATATATATGACTCGCAAGTAAAAGCACATGCTCAGTTGATCTCTCTCTCATTCGTTGTCTGTTTAGGCTTGTTAAGTGCAAATCTACGGAGCCTCAGTACAAATCAGCATGGTACACATTATGTTATCATTACTAACTTATTTAATATTTAGTACACATGCACGAAGTGAAAAAATAAAACACACAAAAATCGCGGTTGCTTCGGTTCTTGCATTCCTATGCGGTTTGCTCGTCAATAGCGCTGTATTGCGATATTGCGGTTATCGCGACAGCCCTACTAATAATATAATATACTCTCATCTATAAATCTTATCTTCTTATGTTATCTTACCTTCTTTAAATTTAATTGACTATTGTCTGAATTTTTTGGCCAATTGGAGATTATCGGTAATGGCATTATAGGCATTTTTGGTTTTCAGTTTGTGAAGTTTGTTTACTTTTCGCACTTATGAAATTTTGTATTATGTATTGGCATTGTATTGGTCCTGATCTCTAGATATCTGCACCAGTGTCAGCCTTTAAAATTAAATGTAGTGAACTTCACTTCCAGTGTGATCAGCCTGAAGCTATCCGCAGATCTCTTCCCCAGTAAAGCATTGTCTCTTGTGGAATCTGCTAGAAATGAAACCTCTTATTCTTGACAGAGCTAAAGTATGTTAGTTTTAGTTCTTAGCATTGCTGAATTTTTCTGTTTATCCCGAACTGATTCTCTTCCTCTCTCACATGGTCTCTCATCCAGTGAATTGAATATCAGTGTCACTCTCCGTTCTTTTGGGTTTTGTGGCTTTCCATAAAGCTGTCGCTCAGTCTCAGAGTGCTTTCTGTCTATGTGTGTGTATGTGTTAGGGCAGATGTAAGTGTCAGGTTCCTCTGCAGGTCTCTGCACTTTCTGTAATTCATGGCTGGAGTCCTGTGATGAAGGAGATACACTTGACAGAAAGGCTTTCCCTGCAACCCTAAATCACCAGCTCATATGAATAAAGGCCAACACACACACACACACACACACACACTAGGAGCCTCATTCTGGGCCCTGGTCCTTTCTAACAGGCAAGGGATTATGGGTGTAAAGGTAAGACACTGGAGAAGCCGTAAAAGTGAGCTGCTGAGGGGGAGTGGAAGCCCTCTCCTAATTCTCTGTACAGTTTTAGAGCTTGTAAAAGCCTGTTCTTCGCTGGCAGAGCGCAGACAGACCCATATAATACAAATCATACAGCTGATGTGGTTTGAGTGTGATGAGTGTGGCTTCTCTACTTTATTAAACATGGCTCACTTACAGTCCTTTTTATTTTTAGGCCATCTGGTAAAGATTTGGTGATTAAAAATAAACATTTGCAATTAATTTTCTCAAAGCTCCAGTGGTGAAACGGTCCATTCAGTCTGGTTTGTTTTCATTAAAAATAAGAAGTGTGAAATACAAGGCTGCTTTTATTTGATAAAAAATGTATTAAAAATATATAATATTTTTTATTATATACTTCATTGTATAAATCTCATTTTATTTTGAAATTTAAAGAACTTCTCACCATTTGTTATGAATTTTTTTAAAATTCTTTATATGTGAATTTAAATATATAAAAAATGAATAAAAAATTTTTTTTGATTACTTTTGACCTAAAATATATTCCATTCTTTATCAACATGATGAAGTATTAACCAAACTGGGATTCCTGAAAGAACTGTTCCTGAATGGTTTGTGAGTTGAAGAAAAGCTTTTCGAATACTTTTCAAATGTATAAAAGCGGTAGATTTTTAAAAAGGACGTTTTAAGAAAGGAAAAAAAGAAGAATTGGGGTGAATCGAATTATGAATATCAAATGATCAGATTATTTATAATTTACTGTCATAGTGTGAATAGTATGTAAGCATGTAATTAATAAAAGTGTAACTTTAATCTTATCATGAACATTTTAAAATGTAATATAATCTAATTAAAAGTACTTAATTTTTTGGATCTGATTATTTAATCCAGATTATATGTAATCAGTTACTACCCAGCATTTATTTAAAATACAAATCGTTTGGAATATTAACGTCTTCACTGTCACTTTTGATCAATTTAATGTGACCTTGATACTGTAAATAAAAGTATTGATTTCTTTCAAACAATTGTTTAAAAAAAGATCTTTTAATAAAAAATAAAAAAAACGTGAGAATCTGAGTGCCGAACATATATCCATCCGTTTATTCTCTAAGCTTCTTGTTTTGTACCAAACAAACGTATGTATTTTTGCTAATTAATAATGTATTATTTGGCCATTTTTAATTATTGATAAATCTGTCCAAGGGATAACTATTTAATTTTCAACACTTTTTTTCCCCCTCCTCCTTAAATATTTAGTTTTATTTGAAAACACATTACCGATGTATTAGTGTGTTGCAAGCACATTTTGACATGTTGACTTTAATGTCCTTGGAGCAGCAGCACAAGTTACAAACAGGCACAAATCTTGTGTTTTGAAAGGCCACTCTCTTTTACTGCAGTTCCAGCTCTGCAGAATCATTTAATCTTTCAACTGGCTCAGCTGATGTGTGGCCAGCTCAAACCTAATATTTTCTTTGCTTAAAGGGTTAGTTCACCCAAAAATGAAAATTAGCCAATAACTTACTCACCCTCAAGTCATCCTGGGTGTATATGACTTTCTTCTTTCAGACGAATCCAGTCGGAGTTATATTAAAAATTGTCTTTGATCTTTCAAGCTGTTTAATGCCACTCAGCGGGTGTTGCATGCATCAGTCCAAAAGAAGTTAAATAAAAAGCGCCCATCCATAAAAAAAGTGTCTCACACGGCTCCCGGGGGTGAACAAAGGCCTCCTGTAGCGAATCCATGCGTTTTTGTAAGAAAAATATCCATATTCAAAACGTAATAATCACTTTAATGTAGCTTGCGCCAACAGTTGTACACAGAAGCAGCTCCGGGCGGATGATGTATGAGGTTGGCGTTGTGCATGCGCTGGTGAGTCTCGTGAAAACCAACGTTTGTTAACAGGAGCAAAGGAAGCAAAGTTTCCTTACTTTAGCAAACGAAAACCAGTCTCCTCTTAGCTTATATCGAAATCCTCCGACATTCTTCTTTACAAATCCTCGTTTTGTACTTCTAATTAGTGACCGTTGTTTTGTTTTGATCTCTCCCCTGCGCTTCCGCGTGCGTCACTTCTGAACGGCGCATGCGCAAAGCCGACCTCATACGTAAGATCAAAGACAATTTTTATTATAACTCCGACTGGATTCGTCTGAAAGAAAAAAGTCATATACACCTAAGATGACTTGAGGGTGAGTAATTTATGGTCTAATTTTCATTTTTGGGTGAACTAACCCTTTAAGGTCATGGGGAGACTTTAATAATTAATGCGTCTGCTTCCTTAATATTTTTTCACCCCCTCAAGACCATCAGATCAGCATGTGGTGATGACTTTCAATTACAAGCTGCATTCTCCAGTCAAATGTCTTAGGCTCGGACAGACTTTTTTCAAAACCCTTAGGAGTTGATGTGTCAGAGATGAAGTGGGCGTTGGTTAATTAGTCAGCCAATGAGCTGAGACGCTGGAGTGAGTGTCATTTTGAGAGGCAGCTTTTTCAGGGGACCGTGGCGGCTGTGAGCTGCTGTCAGTTGCACTAATGCTGATAGTTGTGATTGATAGTTTGGTTGGAGTTATTTGTCAGCCTCCATCCCTAGATGTGACATTTTGGTATTTGGTTCTGATGCTGTTGAAGCATGAAGATAATTGTGCTTCATTCAATGCCTGCTGTTGGACTGATGCTCTTTTTAGTCAACCAAATGAAAATATGCGTGAATTGTCATTTGCAACATAATAACATTTTCCTAATCTGACATATTTCTGAGTCACTCCCTCTGTCATTTTTTATTTTATATTTTATATTATTACGTTTTACCCACATGCATATATTGTTGTATTGCTGAATTGAATTATTTTATTCAGCTGAGCAAGAGCATACTTAATTCATAGCCATCTTCTCCAAAATCTCTTTTGCCAGCCTGCACTGAGAAATCAATGGACATGAATCTAAATGTCACAATTTTTTTAGCTGTGCAAAACATGACTCACTAAAACTTTTCACCACCAGTTCAGGACACACCTGCCAATCAGCTTCCAGTTCATTCCACACCTACGTGAGACGTGACTGTATTCAGAAATCATCGACCACTTTCCGTTTTCACACACTTTTCTTTTCCACATCATTTTTCAATTATGGCCTATATTCTAGCTGCTCCATTTATTCTAAAAGAAGATTTACATGCTTCATAGCTGTTGGAATATTCCTGACACTTTCCACAAATATATTTAGTTATTTATTTTTATTTATTTTTTTACTCTTAAATATTGCTTTGTAGTCATTGATAAATTTTACATTTTGCATAATTTAAAGAAATATTTATTTACATTTTTTTCAGGTTGAACTTGAATGTAGTTAGAAATTTGGGTAACACTTCATTTTAAGGCCCAATTCTCACTATTGACTAGCATGCATATTACCAGCATATTGACTGTTTATTTGTACTTATAAAGCACATATTAATGCCTTATTCTGCATGACCATATTTTAGGTCTCTTAATCCTACCCCATACCTAAACTTAACAGCTATCTTACTAACTATTAACAAATTAGGAGTTTATTGAGGCAAAAATTGTAGTTAATAGTTAATGGTAAGAATTGGACCTTTAAATAAACTGTGACCAAAATTGGATGTTTAGAACTTTCTACTTGTCATGCCATGTTAATTTTATGTTAGTTAATAGTTTATTCAACACATTTGCACAGAACATTCTTTTGCATTTTCAGAAACCAGAATAATGGGCAGTTGGGCTGGTATTTATTTACTTAATTTTAATTACATTTTCTTTTAACATTTTCTTTTTAATTTTTCCATTGAACTTTTATCTATCTATCTCTCTATCTATCTATCTATCTATCTATCGAGTTTGTTAACGATTGATCAATCGTTGATCTCTCATTGGTTAGAATGAAATCTGGACTGTCGAGGTACTAGGACCTGGTTGTCATAAGCTGGTCAATATTCAGTCAGCTGAGTGTAGTTCTTATGATTTAGTGCACTTGTTCTCAAACTCTCACACAGGTTCATCTTTCTGAGGCGTTAGACTGATGGATGTCTGCTGTCAGTGCTAGTGCCAGTGATGCTCCTGGGCATGAGAGGAATACAGGGCTGCTGAGAGAGACAGAGAGAGAGAGAGATCTTTAATTAAGCAAAAAAGCATGACTTTTACTTTGCTCAGGGTGATTTGGACGTAAAGACAATGTTTCTGCATACTCCGTGAACCAGGATAATGCTGAGGTGTCTTCTCTCTCACTAACACTCACTGAAGTTAGTGCAGTATATAAGGATATGTCTGCCTTAATTAATGGCTATAAGAAGCTAATGTTAAATCTTCACTATTTTGGCTTTTTTTTTTTTTTAAACCTGAAGTTCTGCATTCGGGCCCTGTTCAAACCTTAGTGAGCTGCCTTGCTGTCAACTGACTACATAGGGTATCATAAGTGGTCATAAACAACATCATCAAGGATCGATTTGGGAATAATAATTCACATATTGTGTAAAAAAAAACAGTTTTTACTTTGTTTTGATCGGTACTGCTCAGTGTACAATAAATAAATGTACATTTCTAATTCTAATTAAAATAATTATAAATTAAATTATTATATTTCAAAAGCACAAAAGTGTTCAGATGTCAGTTTTTATTTATTTTTTATTTTTTTATTAGAATTTTACAGTTGACCATTTGTATCATGAAAATAAGTGATATTAATCATGAATATTAATATTGATGCATTTCTACTTTTCCACATAGCATGCATTATGCGATTATGCTCTGTGAAGCATGCATGCGATACTTTAATAACAAGGGATCTATGTATTAGGCAGCTTACTAGGTTTTGTATCTTAGCTATGGCGGTCAAGATGAGGAGGAGATATGTTTGAGCACTAAATCCAGACTGATGAACCAAGATGTCTTGAAGGCTGTACTAGTTTTGTTTCATGCAGATGGGGAATATGTAGAACTAATTAGAGATCGACCGATATATCGATTTACCGATATTTTCCCCGAAACATGAAAGACTGGTATTTTTCAACACTTTTTTTTTAAGATGACTGAAAGGAGGAAAAACCAAAGTGAAGTATGAAGTTTACTTTATAACAGTAAATAAATATCGGTTCTGCATATCGGTTATCGGGCACATAAACACGCAAATAATTGATATTGGTATCGGTTATAAAATGTCAATATCGGTCGATCACTAGAACTAATGAACGCACTTAGTCTTGTGTGATTTCCTGTATTATTACTGTTTGTTCTGATCTTCTGCTGTTAGAAGATGTGAAAGATAAAAAAAAAAAACAAGTCATGTACACTTGAGATTGAGTGTTTGTTTTCTCATATATTGATTAGTGTGTGTCTGAGAGCTGTGGAGAGAGGCATGTTTTCTGCATTATGCTGAAAGTATGATGATGTGCCTTGAGGGAAAACAAGCCGTTGAGCACTAGCTGATTGCTCACCATATGCACATTTTTCTAATTGGTATTAATTGATTTAATGATCTGTGCATTTACACTCAGGGCTTTCCCTGTTCCACTTTTTATTCAGAATGTTTTTGAATAGAAAAACATTTTTTTTTTATTTGTTTACCTGCATGTCATGTGATCAATAATCGGCATTAGAGAACATGCTAAATTATGGAATTATTAACTTATAGTATTAATGTATTAAGAAAAAAAAAATCTCATTTGTTTACATTTTTCAGTCATTAATGCAAATGAATCATTACTTTGGAATTTTGAATCAGTTCTCTTTTAAACTAACATTAAACTTTGAACTGAGTCATTGGTGATTCTCAGCAGTTGTGTTGATGCAGTCGTTGTGCATGTTTTTTTTTTTTTTTGGGACCTGTCAGTGGTTTTCTCACACTTTCTGTCAGCATATTTCTCAGTCTGTCTGTGTCTCTGTTTTTGTGTTTATCAGTCTACTGGGAAGTTTTTGTTCTTTGGCTTTAAAAAGCAGCGAATGGCCACTGTCACTCCATCAGAGTGAAGGGCACCACCGGGAGAAATGAACGAAAATCTTCAGTTCTTTGTTGGTCAGCAGATTGAAAATGATGGGTTTGTGTGTTGGTTGCACCAGTTTCAGAAATTTAGTTGAGAACTGAAACTTTTACACAAAATTAGATCAAGATGGGTTGAGTGTGTTGTGTTGATGCAGTCGTTGTGCATGTTTTTTTTTTTTTTTGGGACCTGTCAGTGGTTTTCTCACACTTTCTGTCAGCATATTTCTCAGTCTGTCTGTGTCTCTGTTTTTGTGTTTATCAGTCTACTGGGAAGTTTTTGTTCTTTGGCTTTAAAAAGCAGCGAATGGCCACTGTCACTCCATCAGAGCGAAGGGCACCACCGGGAGAAATGAACGAAAATCTTCAGTTATTTGCTGGTCAGCAGATTGAAAATGATGGGTTTGTGTGTTGGTTGCACCAGTTTCAGAAATTTAGTTGAGAACTGAAACTTTTACACAAAATTAGATCAAGATGGGTTGAGTGTGGTCTGTTTATAATTTAATAGGGTTTAGTTGTAAATAATTAAAAATTTCCTTTTTGAAATGCAGTTGAATTAGAATTAGAATATCACAACCGATTATTTCTAAACACCAAAAAAGGCACTGTTATTCTAGTTTCTGTATAATTATTATTGTGTTAAATTATTTTGTGGTGGTGAATATTACACAGTACCATAATTACTGTTGATAGAGCCTAATTTGCATTGAGCCCAGAATATTTCTACTGATAACTTTAATTTCTTTAACTTTAGTAAATAATGACATGAACTCTGGCTCTGGATCTCATGAGCGATTGCATGAATAAACCAGAGCGTTTCCTCAAGGTCACGGCAGTATCTCAGTGAGGAACACATCTTGAGGTAATGAAGGATGTGAGTTTCAGGCCTGTCACTTGCCCTGTTGAGCCAGTGTTACATTGCCACTACATCTTATTTGTTGATGTGCATTTCTATGCCTTGTAAACTTAGATTTCGGTTATATATTGAACATTATTGTTGCAAACATGGTCTAGACTTGGAAAATGACAAACCGAATCAAAAGGCCCAGGTGAAATATGCTATTTTTTGTATTCTATTAAAAATCATTTTCAATTCTTATTTTCTGTAAATTACATTATCAATACAATTATTTGTTTATTTGTTTTTTTTAATTATTATTATTATTTTCATTTTGATGCAGATTTTTTGGAATAAATTGAAATATGGTAGCTTTTGGGTAGCTTAAAGCATGATCAAATTAGCCACAATATTTAAGAAGCAAACATGCAATGGGATAAAGGTGTATAGAAATTAGTGAATTACATAGATTTCAACTGGAATTTTGTGTGGCCTCAAATCTGTGTGCGCCTGCCGATCAGCAGTGTTATGAATTCCATGCTATTATTTTCTGTGCATCTGTTGTTAGAATGAGATGAGAATAACAAACAAATCAGGCTGTTTTTTAATCATTTTTAAAAATTGGGTGGAATGTATTTTAATATGGTTAAATGTGTTGTTAAGTGCTGAGAGTACTGAACTCTAAGTAACTGATTGCATGGTCAGTCTATATTTAATCAGTACACGTGCAAGATTCCATGTGTGGATTTTTTATTATTATAATTTTTTTCAAATGACAAGTAAAAATGCTGACATGTTGGCAGAGCCAATGAAAATCTGGACTACAAGCCCTTTATCTTCTCTTCCACCTCTTCTCCTCTCCTCTCTCCAACACTCTCATCACTTTCATATTCAGCTTTTTTCCTCCTCTGCCCATATGAAGTGCATTTATCCTCTGGGAATGGGGGAGGGAAGCTGTCACAGGGTGAATTGCTTGGGCAAATGCAGCGTTCCATGTCAGGAAAGGCGCAACTCCAGGGATAAGTGTGTGTGTGTGACTTCTGAAGCCAAAGATATGTCCTCCACTTATGCTGCTTATGTTATTTCGATAGGTTAAAACGCTACTACTCTATAATTAATCCTGAATTAAATTCATAGTTGTTTATTCAATTAAGCGGAACAACTCGGCATGCCAATCCAGACATGCACTGTTTCCAAAGAACAAGCAGGCTTTTGTATGCTTTGGCCATGATTTTTTTCAGGACTTTGCTTTAGCTATTTCTGCTGCGACACTGGAGAGAGCAGTCAGTCAATATTTAATTTCATGTTTTATTGAGATCAATACAACACATTGACATCTCTGAGAGATTTTGTCTGTTGAATGGCTCGCAGGTGGAGGCTCAATTGACGCTGTTTGAAGGAGAGCGCGATGGACTGACCCAAAGTTGTTTAATAAAGCGCCTTTAATCTGGCTTTTCTTTAGTACGACTGGGGATGGTTTTCACTCTGCCAAGTCGATGAAATTAAGTTCTGCCAGCGTGAACTGATTAAGTAAAAAAGACCATAGTGCATAGAGCCTTGCATGGCTCATTGCTGTTGTTGCTGTTTTATAAAAGCAATATGATAAAAGACACTGATGATCACTGATTGCCTATCATAATAATTGGAATAAACAATTGGATAAACAATTATTTTCCCAACAAATTATATGAAATAAATGTATAAATAATCAAGAAGAAAATATATACACTACCATTTCAAAAGTCTCTTATGCTCAGCAAGGCTTCATTTATTTGATCAAAAATACAGTAAAACTTGTGAAATATTACTACATTTTAAAATAATGGTTTTCTGTTAGAATGTATTTTGAGTGGTAGTATGTTTAATTTTTTACTTTTACTATATTTTTTATGTATTTATTTTTTTACTTTTACTATATACAAAATAGTGACAGATGAATGCTATTTATAATCCAGCACTATTTTGTTTGTATAAATTAAAACACTAATATTTGGATATGGAAATATTTTGAATACATATATACACACACATGAACACACACACACATATAAAATGTATATTAGGGCACTTTTCAAAAAATATTGTATTTGAATATTTGGGCTCATAAAAAACGAACATTTGAATATTAGTTTATTTAGATGATGTTTAACCTCCTGAGACCCTGCATCCTCATATGAGGACATTATATTTTAGTGAATTTCTCTGAGATTATACATGCCACAGTTTTATCCAGTCTGGATGACCTGTACAGAGCACATTCAGGGCTTTTCAGAGATACTAAATGTTTGGATGTTTCACCATGACCACTCCCTCTCCTTGATCTTCAAAAATGTCTGATTTTAATTTAGTGACACTCTTACGGAAATATAATATTTTGTAATTATCATTTAAATCTGACTAATTTTTAAACTGTGTGTCATAAATCAACATCTCAGGAAAATTTAACCTGTTTATGGCCATTTTACACACATTTTGCATAAAGAAAAATGGTATATCAAATCATTCTGTTATAACATAGTTGAGAATTATCTTTATACAAAGTTTGGTAAAAAAAAATCCTGAAAACTAAAAATGTATTGGTGATTGAAAAAAAATCAATTGTTTTTGCCTATGCTTGTTCATTCATGTCTTTTTATTTTTATTTTTTTAAATTGAGTCCCGATGTCCTCTTTCAAGGACGTAGCATAACTTCTGAATGAAATATAAATTTTTTTTTTTATTTTGTACATATTTTTTTAATGCTCTAAACAATGTAATGACATGAAAAAAATACTATTTTTTTTCCTAAAATGTTTTCTCGGGTCTTAAGAGGTTAAGGAGAAAGATGTTATTTTTAAACAAAACGTATGATTAGGCATTATACACAACAATGTCTACAACAACATGTTGTTTACAAATGGAAAAAATAAAGCAGACATTGCCAATTACAGTACAGTACATACAATCGAGTCGGCCTATGTTTATATTGTTTCACATGTTAATGTTGAGAAAAACAGTAATATCCACATGCTTGGGTGAAAGTTGGCTCCTCAGTCTGATAACAATAAGAACGCGCGCTGACACAGACTTTCCAGAGACACAAAGATAACGGTGTGCTAAGCAAAGTTTTTTACAGCGCTTTGTGTTTTCCACAAAGTCCAATGTCCCTCGAGGAAACTTAAAGGAAGCATATGTCTCAAGATCATTAGGCTTTCAGATACATTTAGTTATAACTGACTTTTAGTTTGCGTGCTTAGAATTTATAATGGATTCCCTGCATTCACTGCCAGCAAAGCAACACGTAGTTAAAGGTCCCCTGAAATGCTTAGAAACACGCAGCGTTACTCTGTGTTGACGTCATTTTAACTGAAACAGGAAGACAGGGCGGGACATATCAAGCAGCCCCGCCCCTTTTTAAAATAGCCAATAGCATTCGTTTATATATCACAGCTTGGGCTAGAGCCGTTCAGAGCCGTTGAGCTCCGTAAAGCCGCATTTGACAGGGTATGCCAGCCACAATCTCATCCATATTGCCATAAAATATAGCATTCTGTGTAGAATTCAAATAGCTCCGATACATTTTGTGGTCTGCGCCGACTCGCGCATGTGATCCGCTCCGTGCTATCGTGTCTCTGGACCGGAGCAGAGTGTGTGTGCGGTGCGATGGTTAGCGTGACACAGCGCGAAACCAGACTTCTTTTTTTCCTCAATGGAAAGCATATTTACACTGTTTGAATCGTTCCCTGTCACCTATATAGTGCACTACGTGCCATTCACTGAACAGAAAATACTAATTCTGTGGACAAGTGACAGATTTCAGCCGCGGCTTCAGCGTCTATTTTATAGTGTAGGGGCGGCCGCTTCGGATTCTAGAGAGCATTTGATTGGACAGAAAGTTTGATGAGAAGCTGAAGTACGATGTGACGTCCAAAAAATCGTTGAGCCGTTTTGGCGGAAGTGACGAACTGCAAGCTTTGAATGCTTATATCTTCTAAATGCGAATTTTGTCACTGTTTTGGAGCACACTGCCTTAGAGATAACCTTAAGACTATAACTACTAACTATATTGATACTAACACCCAAAAATCTTTAACTTTGATTTCATGGGGACTTTAAATGCGATTAGTGATTTTTATTCTTTGAATAATAATTACAGATCGAACATTCGACTATTTGTGCACACCCCATATATACGCACGCACACACAGTATATATGATAAATAGATAAATATACTTGTACTCTGTTCTCTCTCTGTCTGTTTTGCCGTCTAGTCTTTAATAGACAGGAGGATATTTATATACATACACAGATACTCAAACTACAGCGAGTAAAACAGTTGTAATGGTTGTGATGAGTTCATCAGAAGTTTAATTTTCCCGAGCTCAGTCCTCCTGACCTTAAAATTGGAGTCACATCCTCAGTTTGTTCATTACAGTCCACAGTGGCGGGAAAGGTTATGCCTGCTTCCGCTCACATCCATTTCTTTTCTTCTTTGTTTGAGTATAGAGGCCTCTGTGAGTGTCATGGCCGCCCGTCTCCGTTTGTGGGTCATTATGGAAGATGTTGCATTTGATAATGGTCGTCCTGCCTGACGTGTTATGGAGCATTTCATATGCGTAATCCCTGAGGGTAAATGGACTTGAATATAGTAACAGCCCGTGGTGCTCTGCATTAAGAATCTCTCTCTTTTGCATCCTGAAGGGGGATGGGAGAAAACGAGAAATGGAGCACTGTCCTGGTTTTTAGCAGATTGCTGGCTGCCGGCAGCATTGACGTCTTTAGCTGTGGATTGTGGTGGGATGAAGGACTTTCTGGGCAAGAGGAGAGCAGTGCAGGGCCTGTGTGTATGAGCTGCTGGAGTTACCCTGCATCTTGTTGCTTTCACTTAGACATGGGAAAGATCATAGTGATATAACTGTGATGGATGCTTCTAAGTAGGATTGAGCGATTTATATTGAATATTTGAGAAGTAAAATCAAGTGACATTATGCATGTCACTAGACCTAGACTCTTGTTTGTTTTGTGGTAATGAGTATGTTAAAAAAAAGTTTAAGTTGGGTTTCTTATTTAAGCTACACTATTTTTAAAATGGTGTTGGAGTTGGTAATTTCATTCAGATCATTTCAGTGATTTGATTCAAGCTCTCCGTTCAGTTTTAGAATCAAATTAAACTGCATTTAATCTAGTCTCTGCAGTGCCATTTTTAAATGTATAAAATGTTTTGGTAAAATACTAACTACACTGTAAAAACAGATTATTGGAGGGTGTTGGAGCGTGTCTTATATGCTGTTTATTTGTAATTGTTAGTGAAATGTATCAGCAATTTCTGAGTAAAAATTGTGTCTACACTAGGGCTGCACGATAAATCGCATGCGATATTTAATGCGCATCTTGTCAGAAAGCCGGTTCTGTAATCAGCGGTAAATTTCCATCACGTGCGTGCTTTCACATTGAGCAGCATTAACTACACAGAGCCGTTGTTCACAGACGAGCTGCGCAAAA
>NW_015642049.1:11945-20850 GCF_001515625.1 Sinocyclocheilus rhinocerous | reverse complement strand
TTTTGCGCAGCTCGTCTGTGAACAACGGCTCTGTGTAGTTAATGCTGCTCAATGTGAAAGCACGCACGTGATGGAGATTTACCGCTGATTACAGAATGGCTTTACTGACAAGATGCGCGTTAAATATCGCATGCGATTTATCGTGCAGCCCTAGTCTACACCATATTGTTTTAAAGTGCCCCTACTATGCAATTTTTTAAGGTTCCTAATATTGTTTTGAGAGTCTCCTACAATAGGTTTGCATACATGCAAGGTCAAAAAATGCTTTTGTTTTCTCAAAATATGCATTTATCACCTCATTTTCCAACGATTATTTTAAAGCCGTTCTAAGATTCAGTCTCTCTAAACCCCTCCTTTCTGTGAGCTTACTCTGCTCTGGTTGGTCAGATGGCCCAGTCTGTTGTGATTGGTCTACCACGGACAGTGCATGTCGAAAACGATACGCCCATTGCCACAGTTCTGTGAACGCTTGATAGAAAATAGAAACATCTATTATTTATCATACTTACATTCAGTGGAGCCAGCTGGTCCAAATAAACTGGGTACTGAGCCATCTTTTAAGAGCAAGTGTTTTGTGAATCCCGCATTTAACTCCCCGAGATTAGAGAAGCAGTCGTCAGTAAAATGACTGGGAGTGCAAAAAAAGATTGGGGTTGTACTGCTATGACTTTTAACCACTGATTATCTGCAGCCTAATCTTTCGGAAGTGAAAATAAAATGAACCGAGCCGGATTCCTGTCCTCACTTGTCTTGTCTTGATTTTCCAGATGATCATTAAAATGACAGATATCTTATCAGGAATGTGTTAATGTGATTTAAGGGTTTTTTTTATTTTTATGGATTCACTCACAGGCAGATTCTCACGGAAATTGTGTAGAACTTTGTCAAATTAGATTTGCGTAATATCTGTGGAACTTTCTGTACTGCTTTCAGCTGCCAGCAAGGTGTTATTTACACTTGGTCACTTCAAGCATTTTTATTGATCAACTGATCATTCTTTACTGTATGTCTAAATAAATGCAAAAATTAAACCTTAAAACAATCATTTTAAATGCTACAACAGTTTAGGCATCACAACTTTATAATATACAGTATGAATAATAAATACTTAAGAGATTTTCTAAAAATTGAATTTAAGTGTT
The DNA here is from genome assembly GCF_001515625.1 of Sinocyclocheilus rhinocerous. Lineage (NCBI taxonomy): Eukaryota > Metazoa > Chordata > Actinopteri > Cypriniformes > Cyprinidae > Sinocyclocheilus > Sinocyclocheilus rhinocerous. The sequence goes on along the minus strand of NW_015642049.1, from coordinate 19,708 downwards.
ATAGGCCTGGTTTCACAGACAGGGCTTAGACTAAGCCAGGATTAGGCCATAGTTCAATTAGGACATTTAAGTAATTTTTATAAACGTGCCTTACAAAAAACATTACTGGTGTCCCTCTTGAGACAAAACAAAGGCACCGATATATTTTAAGATCAATCAGTGCAAGTTTCTTTCAGTTGAAACAGCTCAGACTTACATTTTTCAGACACAAGCCTTGTCTGTGAAACCGGGGGATTAATTTATTATTGTTTTTAAAGATGAACTTTACATTTGAATGTTAGATGACAGTAAAATTTGTTTAAATCGATATGGTACGAATATACAGTGTTGTGAAGAAAGTAGGGCTGTCGCGATTCGTCGATTTTATTCGACTGTTCGATTTTTAAAAATCCTCTTATTTCCAAATTCAGTTTTTTTTTTCCATTTTCATTTTTCTATACTCTGTTTTAATGGATTAATTAAATTTTATTAATCAAAAAGCCTAATTAATTGAGTTTTACAGTTTTATCTTTACCAAATTCTGTTTTCCATTATTTTCTGGATTCCATTTGAATGGTTCCATTAAATTGTAATAATCAAAAGCATCTCCAATTAATTGATTTTATTTAAACAAAATTTAAATATAAAAAAAAAAAACAGGAAACAGGAAAATTTTACTTTTGGATTTCATTTGGTTTAATGAAATATAGTTTAATAAAATATTCTTAAGTAAAATTGTTGATTTTTTTTTTTGTGGGAAATTAATCGTTCAGATTAACCGATAAATTAGTCGATAGATTAATCGAAATAAAAATAGTCGTTAGTGGCAGCCCTAGAAGAAAGCTGTCTGACCAAGTGTTATTGCCTTCCAAGTTGCATTTAAGATGGATAGAAATCCAATTACCCAAACTGATCCCGTTTTTGCGTTGGATTTTAGTTGTTCAGTGGTGAAGGCTACTAGATTACACCATGAATTCATTCATCTGCTGACGTTCAGTGGATGGGAAGAGCTGCCTGGACAGTGAGACTGCAGTAATGTCCATCACTGTAGCCGCCCGGAGGGTCTCTGTAAACATACTAGCCGCAGCATAGCAGTCAAACCTGGGCTGGAGAATCAATGGAGTTACAGACTGCAAATGATGGCCTCTCAAGGGATGAGATGCTCACATGTAAATGAGATCTGCTTCTCATTCGGATGGTCTGCGGTAATGAGTTTGTGAGCGTTTCTGTTGTGTTGAGTCACTGGTGTCAGTGTGAAAGGCCAAGACCTAATTTTTCTCTCTGAAAAGTGCGTTTACGCTGACAGCGATTAAAGAGCCTAAATAGGTGTCATTAGTGTCTCACAGTCTGCACTTTCATTGGTAGTTGCTGCTCATTTGCATAGTTAAGAAAATGACTGACTTCTGGCTAATTTGTCAGTGAGTCACAGTGTTATGGTGCGTTTTTAGAAAGATAACTCTATTGGGTCTCTTACGGTACATTCACACGGGGCGTCGGAGTTAACGCTTCTCGTTTACTTTGAATGTGTGACGTCATGCGTTGCCGAACTGAATTGTGGGTCTGTCGGCGTTGCGTCACAGGCGTTGCTCGCGGTAGAAGTTGAAAATTTCTCAACTTTTCAAGTGCCAATGGAGGCGTCAGCCAATCAGATCGTCTTATGCAATAGCATAGCTCAGGCTAGGGCTGGGCGATATGAGCAAAAATTCATATCTCGTTTTTTTTTTTTTGCTGATTTGCGGTATATGGTATGTATCTCGGTATTTTGTATTTGGATTAAACAAATAAATAAAGTGAATGTAACCATGTAGGCATATATTATGTGCAAAAAAATGGTAAAATCACATTATATGTGACCCTGGACCACAAAACCAGTCATAAGGGTCCATTTTTAGAAATTGAGATTTATACATCATCTGAAAGCTGAATAAATAAGCTTTGTTAGGATAGGACCATATTTGGCCGAGATACAACTATTTGAAAATCTGGAATCTGAGGGTGCAAAAAAATCAAAATACTGAGAAAATCGCCTTTAAAGTTGTCCAAATGAAGTTCTTAGCAATGGATATTACTAATCAAAAAATAAGTTTTAATATATTTACAGTAGGAAATTTACAAAATATCTTCATGGAACATGATCTTTACTTAATATCCTAATGATTTTTGGCATAAAAGAAAAATCAATAATTTTGACCCATACAATGTTTTTTTGGCTATTGCTACAAATATACCCCAGCGACTTAAGACTGGTTTTGTGGTCCAGGGTCACATATTCTAACACCGTTACATTGCAATCTAAGAACAAAAATAATGCTTTTAAAGCAGAAGTTAAATTTACTAAACTAAAAATGAAAATAATAAAAAAAATCACAGAATAATTGAGTAAAAAGGCAATTTTGATTGCCCCATTAGAGTCACTTTGCAGTTAGTGCTATCATACAACTACACTTCAGTGTTTCCCACAGATTTGCACTCTGTTTGTGGCGGCATATATATATGCAAATTAATTCTCTGCAAGCAGGAGGCGCTGTTGGAGTGGTAGAGATCGAGGCTTCCCTGGTAACGGCTGTACACAAAGCAGCGCTCGACTCACAAACGCTGCTTTATCGGACATTACATGCAAGATGAAATGAAAATGACATCCAAAATTTTCTGAAGACAGTCGATTTCCTTCAGAAATACAGTGATATAAAAACACCCGCACCGGGTTTCGATTTTGAAACGTGCAGTGCTCATGTTTATTCAACGAAGTCAAACGCCACAAATAAATCAATGTATGGGAAACACTGGTAATATATATCGAAATATCGGAAATGTGTTTAAAAATCATATCACCATTATTGAAAAAAATTATATCGCGATACATATTGAAATTATTGTCCAGCCCTAATAGTCTAATAATAATGAATAATGTAGTTAATTTGATAATATTATTTAACAATATTAAAATTATTTTTAGTTATTTCAGTAGCAGCAGTAGTTTTTTTTTCTTGTTGTTTTTCTTTCTTTTGTAAACAAATATTGATTTATGTATGTATGCATGTATGTATGTATGTATTTAAGTGTTTTATGACATACGGTTATTGTTTGATGGGTGCCTTTGTTATTGTTTGACGTTTGAAGGTTCCATAGGCTGTTTAAATGGCTGCTTGAAAGCACACTGCATTGTGGTCATTATAGATAATTCACTAGAATTGCTGGACCCACTTTATATTAAGTGGCCATAACAACTAAGTACTTACATTTAAATTAATAATTTGGTACAATGCACTTATTGTGTACATGTTTTTACATTGTACTTATATTTAAAAAATACCTGCATGTAATTACATCTGTAATTACATTTATAATTACACAGTTGACCCATCCCCTACACCTTAACCCACCGTTAAACCTACCCATACCACCAAACCTGTCCCTAACCTTACCCGTATCCCACCTCAATAGCAGAAAAAGTGTTTTGCAATACAATATGAACACAGTAAGTACATTGTACTTATTTTTTTATGTAAGTACATAGTAGTTAAGGCCACTTAATATAAAGTGGGGCCGAATTGCTTGTAATGTTTTCGTAATGTAACTGATCCTTAGCAATATGTAATTTGCAGCCACTCTGAAACGAGGGATTAAGACTGACTGCCTGTCTTGGTAGGGTTCATTCTGAGTGCCATGCTTAACGTAATTGCACGTTATCGCACAAAAAAAGCTTAGATGAACCACCTCTATTCCCCTGCCGCCTTTTTTTCCTTAAAGAGAGTAATCCGTCACATTCAAACAAAACGCCAGTGTTTCTTTTTAGTCGTTTCCATTTCACAGTTCGAAGCTTGCTGGCCTGTTGTCTACAAATGTGGAGCCTTTCTGAACGAGACACTGGCTAATCACTTTTTCGTCACAAATGATGTTTAGAATCCATTTGACTGTGATCTGACTGATTTACTCCATCTCGGTGTGATGCCATTATGCCTGTATGCATGGGTTTATTTATTTGTTGTTTTGTTCTATTTATTTATTTGTTCACTGATTTGTTTTATTTGTTGTTTTCATTTATAAATTATTTATTTATTTATTGGGTAATATATTTTTTTATTTACGTATTGTTTTGATTGATTGTAGGGGTGCTCCGAAAGCCGATACCGATCTTTCTAAAGCCTTCTTTTTATCATTTATAACTATTTATAGTGATACTCCAATCAGGATTTTTAGGGCCTTAATTTCATTTTTGAAAATGGGGGGAATTCCCCTCTTAGGTGACTCTTGTGAGAGGGGAAGCAGCTTTCACACAGGAGTCCGCTACTGATCCGTGGCTGTTTACCACAAACACAACATTTATCCACTTACCACTGACAGAAATAGTCAGCTTTACTGCCTTTCCTTTTGCATTGAAATCTTTTACAAGCAATCCTGCGGTTCATAAATAACTTTGTTTTCCTACCTCCACGAGCGCCATCTATTATTGCCTTGTTGATCTAAAAGTGTTCTTTCCCTTTAAACCTAGCCAAAAAGCCATATGTGTTGACTGTGAAACACAGTAGACTTTATTAATATGCATTTATGGTGTAATTACTAAATTTTCGTGTCAATCCATGTTCATATTTACTGCAAACAATGTACTGTTACTTTAATTCAGTGCTTGCAGTGCAGCAAAAATAAACTCGGTGCGGAAACGATCTCTGCTCTGCTACAGATGCACCACACTGCTGGACCGCAACCATGTGCAGTGAACGCTTTATTCTGTTAACATGAGCGCGGAAAAAATACACACCACATATGCACTGCAAACGGGGTAATGTGAACCTGGCATTATGTATGTGCGCTGCGAGTGTGCATGAGCGTACAGTCTCCAGGAGAGCGTGCGAGCGCTGAATGGTTAAACACTGGCAAGAATTAAAAAGTAATGCAATTTATAAACTTTAGTGACGATGTGACACTGCCTCGATTGTGCAAGTGACAATTCCTGTGTCAAGTGCAGCGTGCAGCTCGCTTATAGACAGACGCGATGTGGTGATTTGAAGCCATTTGCATATTTTGAGAGAGAAGGAGAGAGCGTGCGCGGTGATTCACTCTTGTTGTTTGTGAAATTACGTCTCACACAAGGTTTTCAAATGACTTTATAAGTTATTTAATGAAGAAATATGAAGGTGAGTACCTCACCTTCAGCATTATAATTATTTTACCCGCACCGGACAGAGACTGAGATGTGCCGCTGCATGTCGTGCCAAACCTCTCACGGCAGCGTCATCAGCTTGAGATTGTTTTCTTTTTAGATCGGCCTTTTTAGAGACCGCGATCAAACATCCCAACGTGATTATCGGCCGATAGTGATCGGTAGCCGATCAATCGGAGCACCCCTAATTGTTTGTTGCTTTATTTATTTATTTATTTATTGTTTTATTTATTTATTTATTTATTTTGATTAACCTTTTTATTTATTATTTTTATTGTAATTGTTTACTTTTGTTTACTTGTTTGTTTGTTTTATTAAATGTTATTTATTGATGATATAGTAGTTATATAAAATAGTAGCTATTTTTTATTTATTTATTTGATTCTGTTTTTTATTTGTTTGTTTATTTTTTGCTGTTAAGCCAGGGTGGCACAAGAGGGTTTCATTTAATCACAAAACTGAGGGTGGAGCTTAAGTGGCTAATTGCCTTCCATCTGGAAGCTTCTTCGTTTAGGGTTTTGGTCTTCAGAAATGAAGTTCTCATTTTCCGTAATACCACCCAACTGATCCAAATCACACGGCTTTACCTCCCATTCTATGTGAAATTCTCAGTCCCACACCTCTTAGCATGTGTCTTTTTAATAAATCCCCTCAGGTCCCTTTAATGACATTGTCTTGTTAAATCAGACTGATGTGGAGCTTGTCATATCTTTTTAAGACCCCCATTCCTGGTGGTACATTATCGCTCCCCCTGCTGATTAACAGGTTCTAGCTTTTCGCTGAAGCCAATTTGGGTGACAGAGCTGTTACTTGAACCTCCCCAAAATAGAGACAGCATGGAGCGAGATGAATTTTAATCAAGCCTATGCTCAATTAGATGCCACAAACGGCCGCCTCGGCATGAATATGAAATTGCCCTCAGCCTCGTAGATCATCAGCTACAACAATCAAAATTGATCTTCCTCATTACCAGAGGTTCAGGCACAGATCAAAGGCTTAATACTTCTCAAACCGTCATCAACGCTCATTGAATCCAAGCCGTTGTCCCCACAGCCATGATGTCATTGATTCCCCATTCCGTCCACGGGAAAAAAAGACCAATCCATTAGCAGCATGCAGAGGGGCAGTTTCCATCTGACTGAAATGTAATTTTGACAGAGCGAGATCCTGTCAGATTTCCTCTTGCCATTGTGGTGGCCCAGCTGAAACTGTCCCCCTGGCCCCGGGCCTGCGGCTCTGGGAAAATTGAGTGCACTCCTGCAGAATTCAATATGACATGCTGGAAATAATGGGCTCCTGTCACACAGATATCCATCAGACAGCCCCAGACCCTTGTAGACATTCAGGTGCAATAAATAATAAATCATGTTTGGACGATATTAATAAGGTCACTTGAGAGATGGCCATTGATTTGGTGACTGCACGGTTTTCTAGCAGGAGTAGAGTGCTGACCTCTCTGAGATTTCCTTACTGGTTTTAAGTGCTTTGAAACAGATGTTTGTTACCTTTAAAGGGTTAGTTCACATACAAATGAAAATGGTCACCATTTACTCACCCTCACGCTGTACATACATACATACATACACACATACACACACACACACACACACGCACACACCAAAAGTATTATAAAAATAGTTTGTACGGCTCATTTTAGTACGGCTCAAATAGACTGATATGTTATTAATTTACTAATAACATAATTAATACGACTTAAACATTATATTATTGTTAAGTTTTCTAAACCCATACAAAAAAATTGGTTATGTTAAAGGGGTCATATGATGCTGCTAAAAAGAATTATGCACCAAGAGCTTGTAACACTCCAAAGAGAAAGGAAAACTCGTTAAGTGCACGAAATCACATCATATGACCCCTTTAAATCCTTTATTGGCTAATCATTGAGTCTGAGAAATCATGGAGAATTTGTTCACACGTTGCACATTTTTTTCTTCATCTCTTCTTTTCCATGAAAGAAATTCATTTGGGTTGGGAACAACATGAGGGTGAGTAACATTTTGGGGTATTTTTGGGTAGATATTGCTTCAAGGCAAGACAACCTTGGTAAATAGGGGAAATAAAGTCATTTAATTGATATCACCATTAGAGCCTGACCGATATGGGTTTTTTGGGGGCCGTCGGCCGATACCGATATATCGGCCGATATTCTTTGTGTAGGCTATATTATAGTACAGTATAGTCAAAAGTTTGGACACACTTCCCCATTCTACATAAACACATTTTTTGCAATGATAACTCAAATGTGGTGATCAAACACTTATAATGATGTGACAAATATAGGCCTATGCAGTGGAGGCAGGGTATTTAACAATTTAACAAACTTTATTATTCAGAATGAGTCTGACATCAGTGCACTTAACAGTAAACTTCACTTCACTTATTATAAATAACTTAACACAAATAGAACAAAAAATATATATAACTTGAATTAAGAAATTAAACAAGGTAACGGTGTAGGGCAAGCAAGCTACTGCCAAACCAACAGGGGCAGGTTTATGCAGGAAGCACAGCTTGTAATGTAAATGTAATGTAAATATATAAAATTAATAAATAATAATAATGAATCTTTTTTTTTCACAAACTCTGTGTTGTGTATTTTTTG
>NW_015642049.1:9793-10206 GCF_001515625.1 Sinocyclocheilus rhinocerous | reverse complement strand
TATTCATCAAAAATAAGACAAATTCCATGAAATTCTGCGTTATACATTAAATTACGTTTTTATGACTGGATTCTGCGATTCCGTCCCATGTTTTCTGCATCGCGGAAATCATAGGGCCCTACTAATGTAGCAAACGAAAATGATAAGCTCATTGTGAGAGTAAAAGACGAGGACACTGTTGTTTACTTACTTAGCATTGAGTTTCTCCAACTAGGTGACAACGTAGCGTTAAATCACCATTCAACAAACTCAAGCCACCACCGCACTGCCGTTGGACTGCAAAAAGATATTAACTTTTCAATCTGCTACGTTACTGACTGTACTGACGAACTATGCTGACACCGTGTCTGCACCGCAACAGGACACGACAAAGCGACCGTTGAAAATCATTTGAACTTTGTGTCAGCACGTCA
>NW_015642049.1:2164-9135 GCF_001515625.1 Sinocyclocheilus rhinocerous | reverse complement strand
GAAAGATACTAACTTTTCAGTCTGCTACGTTACTGACTGTACTGACGAACTATGCTGACACCGTGTCTGCACCGCAACAGGACACGACAAAGCGACCGTTGAAAATCATTTGAACTTTGTGTCAGCACGTCATAAATAGAATGAGGCATCAGTTTACTGCATCCAGTGTAGACAACATCACTGATTACTATGGGTTCTATTCTATACCGGACGCGAGCGGCGCAGCGCGACAAAATACGATAGAATTCTATTGTATTTTGTCGCACCGCGCGATGTGATGTGACCGATGTGATAAGCATGAGTTCTGGTACGCGGCGCGGCCGGTATAAACAGCATTGCCTGAATGGCCGCGATCAGCTCCGGTGGCCGTAACACAGGCTTTAATGCGATGCAGACGCGTGCCGTGATGCGCAGATCAGCTCTAGTCTCTAACGTCACTGAATCTGCTGGTAAAACATGAGCCATCCATTCATCATATCATCATGCAAAACTAAGAATTAGAATCATTGTAATGTGACTATCAAATATAGGTCCGGGTGGATGCCGGGCGGATAATTTGAAGCACCAAACTCGGGTGAAGTTTGAGCTCATCCACGCATCTCTACACTACACTGACCTGGTTGTCCAGTAGCAAACAATGGAGCACGCTCTGCTGGACAAACGAAGTAATTACACCATTCAGAAGCATTTAATCTGCGTTATATGTTCTGTAAAAAAAAAAAATTTCATATTGGCGGCATATCGGCGGTATATTCGCCGATACCGATAAATCGGCGACAGGCTCATATCGGCCGATATTATCGGCTAAACGATATATCGGTCGAGCTTTAATCACCATGCTCCTCAAGTTGATTGATTACATAAAGAACTGTATTATATGATTTCTGAAATATGTTTATGTGGAATATGCAAATGAGGCTCTATCTTATTATTAAATATGTGCTAGTTTGCATAATTTTACAGAACAGAAGTCTGAACATTGGATTATGTCATGAATCAAAACTCTTTTAGAGGTGATGTTGGATATCTCTTTCCATTACTCCATAAATCTGGAAAATACTGTTAACGACCAGAGGAAAAAAAATGTTTTTAGGAATAAAATGTTATATAAATCATGCAAATGATATATGAGCGAACCCCTCTGTAAAAACCTTCAGAATTTAGATAGGAATGAAAGTGTGGTCTAAGTGCTACTGAAGTGGAGATTTTGGACTCATTTTGAGAAAATGTACTGTAATTAACATCTACAGACACAAATAGATACTGTGCAATAAATAAACACTTAAAAGTGCATTTAGGATGTTTTCTTTCCACTAGTCTGAAACAACGCATTATGAAAATCCAAATAGCACAAAATCTCAAAATTGACCTGTGTGTGAAGAAACTGTTTTTGTCTGTATTGCCTTGCCTTAAAAAGGATCATTAGCAGATAAAGGCATTACTTGTTTAAATGCAAATTATCAACAGTGTTTACGTTGATGATGATGATGATCTTTTCACAGTGCCACATGAGAGAGCGTGGTAATTGTGTGAGCTGTTTTAGTGTGCAGAGGCAGCGATGCTATGGACCTCCTTGTTTCCTTTAACCAGGCATCTGCAGGCTGTGTTTCTGCTGAGTCGGCTGCTCTTCTTTGGTGGTTTAGGACTCATTAGGCCTGTAATGTCTTAATTCTGTCCTCTCTACAAAGCTGTACTGACATCCCCCATATTTTACCTCCTGAAATGCATCACACTATTGATGCCTGTTGGGTTAAGAAGCTAATTGACTGATATTGACTCTTATTTTTCATTGGTGGAGTTGGTCGAATTTGAAGCAATTTGCTGTCGTTTTAACAATAAGGGACTGGAAACCACACAAGCACACTCGTAGGGGTTTTTTGTAGCACTTGGTTTATTTTTATTTCTGGGAAAACATTTTTAATACGTCTGCAGTGCTTAGAGCGCATTTGGTCTGCCGGAGTATTTATATTATCAGATATTTATTCGGTCAGGCGGGAACTAAATTGCACAATCTCATGCATTCCTGTGTAACACCGGAAAATGTGCTGATTCGCTGAATGTTATTAGAAATGTATTAATTTTTTTGTTATGAAGCATGCAGAGTATTTCAGGACAAAAGCACATTCTGCTGAGCTGATGTAAATGGCAGACTCTGTGTTTTTTTTAGGACAGTCTGACCACACGGGTGAATACAGTGTCAGTGCCGACCACAGTCCGTGATCACTCTGTTACTGCGGTCAAATGTCTGAAAGGGATGCTAACGGTAGAAACTCTGGTGAAAGTGCCACATGTTACCTTAAGTGGAGTTGAGTAGGTCTGGGTAATTTAATATATCAAATTAAAAGGAATAGTTCCTTTTATAATTTCCTCACCCTCCAGTTGTTCCAAACCTGTATGAATTTCTTTCTTCTGCTGAACACAACAGAAGATATTTTGAAGAATGTTTGTAACCAAAGTTCATGGTCCTCATTGACTTCCATAGTATTTTTTTCTCCCATACTATGGGAGAAAAAAATGGGATTACTATGGTGAGACTTTGAGTTTGTATAAACATCAACAAGCTGAAAAATAAAACCAAAGTTTTTTTTTAGATAATGTAATCTTGTTAAAATTTATTTAATAAAATTGGTATCGAAAAAAGTATCGTTCAGGAACCGGTATCGAAGTCAAGGTATCGGTATCGATATCGAAAAATTTTGAATGATACCCAGCCCTATTTAAATCTGTTTATCTACAGTGACGTTTGGTTAAAATCATGTCAGAATGTTTTTTTTCTCATTATTGCCCAACCCTAGTTTTGCTATTAAACTGCCACACAACTGGTCATATAATAGATCTTAACTCAAGAAAAAACATCCGCCAGTGAAAAACAGTAGGTAATAAAAGACATCGGAGGGAAGTTATGTTTGTGAAAGGAGGTATATTTACAGTCTCCATACACCTGTCTTTCTCTTTCCTGAGCCGCCTAATTGAACTATGTTGTCACTCTCCTTTGGCGGGATATGCTTCTTATTTTTAGACCTCCATTTCAGGGCGGCTGTGATGTCTTCTATTTTGAAACCTCTATTGAATTTTCTTTCCTTAGCTCTCAGGGCTGTATTTATGATAAAGAGGGGCAGTCACTCTTTTGACAGCCTTTCTTTACACCGCAGATGATGGGGGGTGAACCAGTTTTCACTATGAACTACAGTCTGAGGCCTTTAAAGATTGCAGTCTGCTTTGTAAAGCACTATCTCATGCCAACAAGTCCACTGCCAGGAAGAACTCAACCTTGATGCTTATGCAGTGACATCAGTGAGATAAAATTTTCAAAACATGCCCTATTTAGTGCCACTTGAAAGATGCCACTCGCCGTTTCTGTTAGTCTGCTTGATAAAAAAAAAAGAAAAAAAAGTCTTGTGTTAGATGATGTTTCACGTTGACTTAAAAGATTAAAGTTTGTCATGGTCTCCACAAAAATATGAAGCAGCACAACTGTTTTCAGCATTGATAATAATAAGAAATGTTTCTTGAGCATGTGATCATGTGACAAAATTCAGCTTTACATCACAGGAATAAATTACATTTGAAAAGGTATTCACATAGAAAAGAGCTATTTTAAACTATAATAATATTTCACAATATTATGTGTTTTACTGCATTTTTAATCAAAATAAATGAAGATTTTGTGATTAAAAACATTTAAAAAAAAGTACATGAAGCTTTCAAAAACATTAAAAAATTAACAAAATTAAACTTTTGAATGCTAGTGCAGTGGTTCCCAATCCTAGTCCAGGAGAACCCCCAGAACTGCACGGTTTTGGTGTCTCTCTTATCTGACACACACGTTTGAGGTCTTGGAGTCTTCACTAATGAGCTGATGAGTTGAATCAGGTGTGTTTAGGGAGACATCTGAAATGTGCAGTTTTGGGGGTTCTCCAGGACCAGGATTGGGAACCACTGTGCTAGTGTATGTATACGTGTATGTCTGTAATGTCATGTTATGTATATGTGTGTGTGTGTGTCTTTACTTGTGAAGAATAACTGAAGCTTACTTATAGCTTCCCCAGTTGTATGTGGAAGCAGAGAGGAGGTGTTTAAACAGTGATTGTGAAGTGTAAATTAAGTATAAAATGTGTGACATCTGGGTTTGGGGGAATTTCTCCATTTATGGTGCTCATTTCTCTCACCAAGTCCTCTCAGTTTAGATTTGCTCTTAGGATCAGGATCGGAGAGAACCACTTTAGCTGTGGCCTGATGTTTTATTCCCGTTTGTGTTTCAGGAAGAAGTGGAGACTCACAGCAGGAAGATCTTGTTCAAGGCTGTAAGAGATTGGAGCAACATCCGCTGCTTTATAATAGCAGGTAAGTGAATCTGCAGTGAAACTCACTCAAACACAGAGGTTGTTTACGTGCGGTGAAAAGAAGGAAAGGTAGAAGACTGATGGTAGGATGCAGCAAATTAAATCTTGTGCAAAACAAACTGTTGCTTTGTGCCTGTTGCTGATGTGTAGGGTTTCTCCAAGGGCTTTATCAGAACTGTAGACACTAGTGCTACGCGATATATGGAATTATGACCATTGCAGTGATTTTAATGCAGTGTGTTTTTGTTCAATGTCATGATCCCTCCTTGTCTTATGACTCACAATTGTGAGACTGTTAAGCTGGATTTATTAGTGTTTGCTGACCTCAGCAGCAAAATTTTGTTGGTAAATTTTTGTGAATCTATTCAGAATGTCTGTTTTGATTAATATAATTCATGAATCGTTGACATTATGGTTCAGTAGTTTGCAGAAGTCCTTGTGTGGCATTTTCGGTAAAATTTTGCAATCTCTTTTGCTCACCAAGGCTGCATTCATTTGTTCAAAAATACAGTAAAAACAGTAATATTGTGAAATATTATTACAATTTAAAATAATGGTTTTCTAGTTTAGTATTTTATTAAATGTCATTTATTTCTTATGGCAAAGCTGAATTTTCAGTTTTCAGTTTCATACAATCATTATAATATGCTTAAGAATTTCCTGCTTAAGAAAAATGTCTTATTATAAACGTATACATTTCTTATTATAAATGTTGAAAACAGTTGTGCTGCTTAAGAGTTTTTGTTGAAATCACACTTTTTTAAAATTCTTTTTTAAATAATTTCTTCAAATGAATAGAAGTATTAATTTCTGACCCCAAACATTTGAACAGTATTATTTATATATGCCATAATAATAATTTATTTATTTATTTATTATTATTATTATTATTATTATTATTTTTTTTTTTTGTAGTGTTCAGATAAAACAATGCCTTGGTTTCTCTTTTGGGACAGAACATTTTCTGTTGAACCATTTAAGGACCATCACACAGTAGGTTCTCTGATTTAAATTGTGGAAGAGCAATGGAAAATTACATTTATTTCTCTTGGTAATATGACCCAGCTTTTTAAGAATTTAAGAGTTTCATTAATTTATTTAACAAAGGGGATATGAATATAGCCTTTGTGATAGGTTTCCATGACTTGCCAGAAGAGACATACGGCAGTCTCAGAGATGAAATTACACAGGCCTGGTTTCATTTACCTCTCACTTTTCAACTCTGATGATGTGCGTCAAGTTCTGTTATTGACGCCAGTTACCATTCAGACCTTATACACTTTAAGGCTGGGTAATGAGACTGATTTACCTAATTATTTCAGTTTGATAAAACAGGGTCCTTAAAAAGTCTTACATTTAGTTGTATCAAATTTAAGGCCATAAAAAGTCTTAAATGGTACAAGAACGTCTTAATTATGATTTCAAGAGGTCTTAAATTTGGGAACAAAAAGATAAGAATTGCTATATGGCTTAATGTGAGGATTAAACTTCAAAAGGCTGTGATTTCATTAAATAAACATGAGCGCTGCACATTTCAAAGTCAGGTGCTGTGCTGCTTTGTGTACTGCTGTTACCGGGGAAACTGCTATGTTTCTGCCATTCCAAAAGCACCACTTGCTGGCAGAGAATGAATTAGAATTTTCAATAAGCCCGTCTGCTGTTTTTGTTCAGACCAATGGGAAAATCGACCCATATTTTTACACTGCAAACACAGTGTTGTAAATGTGAATTGGTGATTTGATAAGAAGATAATGCATTATAAAAATCTAAACAATGAAATAACATATATTTGTATGTTATTTAATTAATATAATATTTTTTAAGTTAATATAATAATTATATTATAATTAATATAATAATTGATTCTTTTGACGCATTCATTTTCTTAAAAATGGTTTAAAGGCTGAAACGTGATGTTTTTAGGAAAACCTGTATCTGAACTGTAAATAATGATTTTTACAGTCAATTTACAGATTGTTATCATAGACATTGCCCCACCCCGGTCATATGGTATTAATTTTATTTATGCAGGTCTTAAAAAAAGTCTTAAATTTGAGCTTAAAAATCCTGCAGATACCCTGTAAAATGCCTTGTTTTGTCTAGTGTTATATAATCGCTTGATTGCTCACTATTCATACACTTTTTACCTTCACATTTGCATAAATCTGTTACAGGTTACTGCACAAAGCTAATATAATGACACAGATGACAGCATACGTCCAGATTTGAAGTGCATGTAGCATATTAAAAAGCTGCCGGGAAAAAGTTACCCGCTAGGACACAATTTATTTTCAATGAGATGCACGAACAGTCACGATATTTATAGTGGGCGCAATCCTGTAAAACTGATTGTAACAGGAAGAAACGGGACACATGCTACCAATATTTAGCAAATATTTTCATATGCACTAAAAGGCTTGGATTAACAGATCAGTCTTGGGATGTTAAAGGGGTAATCCGATGCTACATGCACTTTTACAAGTTGTTTGAACTGAAATGTGTGTTGGCAGTGTGTGTACACAACCACCCTATAATGATAAAAATCCA
This sequence comes from Sinocyclocheilus rhinocerous, assembly GCF_001515625.1. NCBI lineage: Eukaryota > Metazoa > Chordata > Actinopteri > Cypriniformes > Cyprinidae > Sinocyclocheilus > Sinocyclocheilus rhinocerous. The sequence continues at coordinate 2,245 of NW_015642049.1, read as the reverse complement.
CCCAGTGGTTTTTTTTTTAATCTACTAAAATCTTTACCCCTTTCTCAAATCGAGCCGATCTCAGATGCCTGTCTGTGTGAC
>NW_015642049.1:0-2057 GCF_001515625.1 Sinocyclocheilus rhinocerous | reverse complement strand
GAGAGGGGCGGGGTCAGCAGAGCTCATTAACATTTAAAGGAAAATGCTACAAAACGGCTTGCTCTGAAAAGAGCTGTTTTTGACAGTGTAAAAAAGGTGTTTTTTACACTACCATTGTGAAATTTTAACCAAACTATGTTATAGACTTTTCATTAAGACCCTAAAGAATCATATCAACTTGTGGAAAATGGGCATCGGATGACCCCTTTAAGAATCAATGCTGGATTATTCAAAAAAAAAAAAGTAATACACTTTCATTAGCTGCACACTTGAAAGCGGTTCAGCATTTACTATGTCCTCTCAGGTCTTACATCATTTCTGTGCTATTTTAAGGCGATTTAATAGAGCAGGGTCTTTTCGTTCCTTCTGTCAAAGTCAAAACTGGAGCTGATTTTATTATGATCCGCTCTGCATCTCACCAAGAAGCCTGTCAGCTTTGAGGGAATTCAGTGTGTTCATTCAGGCTGATGGGAATGGCTTTTCAAAGATCGCATTGTTTGAGAGTCGGTTCTACAGTCTCTGCGCTTGTTGCAGAGGCTTAACAAAACCTTGGGGGTTTGCATGTCCCTGGTAAAAAGCGCCTCTTGTTTTTAGAAGTAAGCCATCTAAAGACATGGGTGCCTGGGGTCTGGAGCATTCTGTGATTCCGGGTCCTTCGAGGTTTCTTTCATTTGCTTTGAGGAATTAAGTGTCTTACAAAACGACAGCCTTAAGACTGCGGCGGGGGCTCATAGGAGCAGCAGGGTGGAGAGAGCAGATCTGCCGCTCTGCAGGTGATGCCAGAGAGACGCTTTGCAGGTAAGAGACTGCAGACAAGCTGAGATCTCTAATCAAGGGCATTCATTCTCTACCACTAAATAAGATTAATGAAAGCGTCTAATCTCTCTCATTTTTCTGTCTCATTCTCACCGTCCCACACACAGGTGGGTGGTGTAACTAAAATCGTGTATATAATGGTATGAGTAATTTTATATCACAGCAGCAGTATTTAAAACAATATAGTTATTTTTTATTAAAATTCCTCAAAAAGATTGATTTATTGAATAATCTCGTAGTAATGCATATGAATAAAATATTTTTTACAAATAAGTTCATCTTATTTTATTAGCTTCTAATCATAGATTGCACAATATATTGGTACCATATTGGGTATTAGCCAATTTTTTTGGGGTCCGTTTTGTTTAAATAAAATTATCTGTGTGTATATAGAGAAATATACAGTATATTCGCTGATATTGAATATTTAATTTTTATTTCTTAATTCATTGCATTTATTTAATTCATTACATTTATTTAACTTCCCATCATTTTATATTTTCAATTACTTTTGGCATCAACTAGCACTTACTTGAAGTTAATATTTCATCATCTAGCACTATTTAATATTTATCTATTTAGTTAATATTTAATAACACTAATAAAACTGTAAAATTGCAAAATGAATGTCCAGCTTTTATTTTTATTTTTTTTTTACTTTATTTTATTATTTTATTTTATTAAAATGAAATGAAATATTGGCCAGATTTTTTATATTGTAATAGATTTTTTAAATCGTATCTGAGCCACAATAGTAGCCAATAGCAAGTAACCAAATGTCAGTTAAATTCTTTATCAGTATACAGTGACTAGGAACACAGTTTGCCTAACAAAAGTTTTCTGTCGTCTTTTCTTGTATGGGTTACATTCTGCTCTTTATTTACTTTTTCTTCACATTGTTTTTGAATTGTCACTTGTTTTTGATATGTATTATTGACAGGAATCTGCAATGACCTTTCAAAATAACAACTGTACCATGCTGATGTATAAATGTCTAGAGTAATCCAAAGATGCACAGACATTACTCTCCTGGGAACGTTGGTTTAGATCTTGTTCATGCTGTGGCCCGATCCTGTTCCACATCTGATAAAGCTAACTTTTTTTTGCTCAAGTCTGAGTTTTGTACAACTTACTTAGCTGTGCTGTGACTGCATATTGAGATGAATAGAGATGAATATACAGTAGTCGCTCCCTGTAGACTGTAATGACTTTGATTACTTAATTTTAACTGTAGGGAATTA
>NW_015642048.1:573154-574839 GCF_001515625.1 Sinocyclocheilus rhinocerous | reverse complement strand
TTTGTGGAACAGCACATTTTATTCTTTTAATAGTCTCTGTCCGTACAATATGCACTGCCCAAACTTCACCCTTGCGGTCTACCGAGAATCCCTTTACACTGTGTTTGCCTGCCCCCTAGTGTCTTTAACATAACATTACAATTCAACTTTACAACATTAAACATTACACTGCCCTCAAGAATTTGCAAATGTAAAAGGTCTATCTATTTATCTATTACGGTGACCGAGAGGGGACATCTTCGGTTCACTTAGTTTTGTCGAGACCAAGACATAATAACTCGTGGGTACATGATATTATGTCGTGGCCTCGAGATCATATGTTGAGGGAAAGACATATTTTTTCTCGTGGCCACGAGTTTAATGCATAAACAAACCTGCGTGGCCATAGCAACCCTGGATTATCAGAGATGGATAAAACATTTTGTCCAATACTTTGGATAAAACAATTTTGTCAAAACACAAAATTAAGTGAACCGAACATCTTCCCTCTTGGTCACCGTAATCTATCTATCTATCTATCTATCTATCTGTCTATCTGTCTGTCTGTCTGTCTATCTAGCTATCTAGCTATCTATCTATATGTCTGTCTGTCTATCTATCTATCTATCTAAGCAATTCTTTCTATTCCCTAAACACTGGGAAAATGTAATGTGCAAAGATAGAATTGAGTCATTAGCGTCTAAGCTAGTCAAGTACCTTGTCATATCGAACACAACAATTGCTTCATTTGATAACCATAAACCAAAGAAAAAAAGCTTATTTTTGAGGGTTGATGTTAAACTTTGCAGGTCTATCGACACTCTCAAATTACATATATTTGTATATATTTTAATATATCATATTAAACTTTAAATGTATTGTTTTTATAAAATTTTTTAAAATACAGAATCTAATACAATATTAACTAGTAAAAAAATTAACATTTTTTAATATTCATCTACATGTGTTATATGTTATAAAATGGTCTTTAGGATAGACTTCATAACAATTTAGAAATGTCTTGCAATTAATTAGCAACTATTCTCAGTACATTTGCTCAAATATGTCTTTCTAACAAGAAATGTATCAATTTCAAATGTGGCCCATGATCACAGGACTGATCTGAGACACATCTCTGAACAGTCAGCCCTCATGCTTTCTGCCAGCTGTGCTTTCATTGCCACACATGACCCGGCTTTAGCTGACAGGGTGCATGATGTTGCTGAGACCAGTACCAGCTTGAAGCAACATCAGGCCAAAATCAGCTGTGAGTCATGTTTTTTTACAGTGGTGTATAAAGTACCTGAAAGCCATACTCAAGTAAAAGTACAGATATCTTACCAGAAAATGCCTTTGGTAGAAGTTGAAGTCACCGTTTAGAATATTACTTGAGTAAAAGTCTTAAAGTATGTGATATTTATTGTACTTAAGTACGAAAAGTATTTTTAAAATCTTAAACGTACTTAAGTATTGAAAGCAAAAGTACAAGTAAATGCAAAATGGAAAAGAAACAAATAAATATATATATAAAAGGTTCATACACAGCTTGAGTAGCAAGATTGTGTTCAGTTTTAACTCTTTCTTCCATTTTGTATTTTTGGGTAAGAATAAGAAGCACTTCATCCGGTACTTAGTGTCTTTCATTCCAACATAAGAAAACATTTCTGGAATCTGCATCTGAAGTGATATTTAGATGTATTTACACA
>NW_015642048.1:561913-572621 GCF_001515625.1 Sinocyclocheilus rhinocerous | reverse complement strand
ATCTAGAATTAGGTACATGTGGGAGTTGTGGACTGGCAGACAGATCAAGACTGGGTGCATTGTTTGAAACTGGACGGGTAACCATTTCAGTAAGTGACATTAAACAGGCAGACAATTCACAGTCAGACTCAGTTGAAACCAGACAGACAGACAGTTCAAAATCAAGAGCATTAATGGCAACTGGACAGGCTGATAATTCAAACTCAGACTCATAAGTTGAAACTGGACGGACAGATAGCTCAGAATCAGGCTTATTGACGGAAACTGGATAGACAGACTTCACTAGGGGTCTCTTTGGCAATGACAGAAGTAATGGGGCAAATATAGAGTTAATTTATGGTTTCAGGGTTCATGACAGGCAGGGTTAAGAGTAAGGACTAAGAGTTCATAGGTAGCCTCCTCGGCTGGATCGGGACAGGAGAAAAGTTCATAAGCGGCCTCCGTGGCCGATTCAGGGCTGGTTGAAAGTTCATAGACAGCCTCTGCGGCTGGGTTGAGATAGGACGAGGGTTCACAGATGGCCTTCGTGGCCGGTTCAGGACAGGACGAGAGTTCATCAACAGCCTCTGTTCAGGACAGGACAAGAGTTCAATAACCACGACAGGCATGACTGGGGATTCAGAAATGGTCTCCTTGACCAATGCAGGACAGGACAATAGTTCATAGGCCGTGACATAAGCAGACAAAAGTTCATTAATGGCCTCCACGGCCGGAACAGACAGTTCACGGAGATGATCACTGGGCGCCACCGGAGGTTCTGCAGCATGCGCCGCCACCTCTGAAGAGACTGCAGCGGACACCATGGCCTCTGGGAGCACAGCAGTGGGCACTGCTACCTCGGGAGGTTCCGCAGCGTAAGCCGCCACCTCTGGAGATGTTGTAACCGGTGCCACCGCCTCTAGCAAATCGGCGGTGGTGTATGCAGCCCAGATACACCATAAAGCAACCCCCCATACGGGAAGTGCTGCAGACAGGGGAATGAGTTCATGAGCAGGAGGACTAGAGTGATTTGGTTTGGGGATACCAGCTGTGCGTGCTGATACCAGCGGTGGATCCTCCACGCTGGATGCCAACCTCTGACGCTTGATGACAGGTTCCCTTGATAGGACGGTGGAGGTTTGTGGTACGACAACCGCAACAGGACGTGGCTCTGGGGTGGCAGACATGACGTGAAATGGCTCTGGAAGATCTGATGAGACTTGGCAGGACTCTGGAAGGTCAAACGAGACACAGCGAGACTCTGGAAGATCAGACGAGACATGGCGAGGCTCTGGAAGGTCAGCTGTGACGTGACGAGTCTCTGGAAGATCAGCTGAGAAGTGACGAGACTCTGGAAGATCAGCTGTGACGTGACGAGGCTCTGGATGATCAGCTGTGACATGACGAGACTCTGGAAAGTCAGCTGAGAAGTGACGAGACTCTGGAAGGTCAGCTGAGATGTGACTTGACTCAGAAAGAGCAACTGTGACTTGACTAGACTCTGGGAGATCAACTGTAACTTGACTTGACTCAGGAAGATCAATGGTGACTTGACTGGACTCATGAAGATCAACTGTGACTTGATTTGACTCATGAAGATCAACGGTGACTTGACTTGACTCATGAAGATCAACTGTGACTTGACTTGATTTATGACGATCAACTGTGACTTGACTCATGAAGAACAGCTGTGACTTGACTCATGAAGATCAACTGTGACTTGTTATGGCCGCCATTTTGCGAACAGGCTCCGCTGTTGCCGCCCGGCAGATCAGAGAAACATGCAAGATCTAAATACTCTTGAATATAGCTCTCGAGCGATCGGGTGCCCTGCTCGAGAGCTAATAACAGTCTTGCGGTGTCCATACCTGGCCAGTGTCGTTCAGGAAAGCTGCTGGATCCTTGTGTGGCCGAGTATTCTGTAATGCATGACAATTGCAGCTTCTGTCGAATTGCGATCTCGATTCCATTTCGATTTATCGTGCAGCCCTAGTCCATGAACCAGATTCGTGACACAGACACTTGTCGTAGCGCTGTTTATTGGGTGAGGGTAGGGGATAAAATTGCTCATTTTGGTTATTGAGATTAAATATGACTGAAAAACAATGGCAATAAAAACATGCTTGACTTAACAAAGTTGGTGTTGGGCATTAGGTGTTCAAAAAAGTGTGTACAGTGTGGTCAGAGCAAACTTGACTTCCTCTGATGTGGGAGAAGTTTTTTTCTCTCTTTGCTTCAGAGCTGCTGTGTAATGAACAAGGTTTCATTATATTTAGCTGTTTTATTCACTGCAACAACATGAAGATCCTTCAGCTTCAGCTCTGTGAGTTCATTACTTGTTATGTATATATTTGCATGTGCTTTGTCATAAATTGTTTTAATTTGTTTTAATTTATTTTATAGGTTCACAGTGTTTTGAAGCAGATATTCTAAATCATATTGTTTATTTAATTGTTATATTTCAGATGTATTAATCTGTTGTCAGTATGGTGTGTCAGATCTACTAACTGATCTGGGATCAAATGTGAGCATAAACTGTGATCTTGATGAAAACGATGTTTATTGGATTTTACTGAAAACAGCAGATCCTCCAACAATGATTCTACAATCTTTCTCAACACAAACACCACCTTTTTACCCCAATAAAACATTCAGAAAGAAATATTCAGTGCAGTTTAAACACCGTCTGGTTATAAATAATGTGACTGTTGATGAATTAGGAGTTTATTACTGTATGAACACAGAAACACCTCCAAAACTCAGCAACAGCACCAGAATATACTTCAATGGTGAGTTCATTTTCTTCTTCAGTGATCAAAACATACTGATGATCACATATATTTTTTTAGATACTTATGAAAAACATAAGTATATCCTCTTTTACAAAATCACAGACATTGCGCAAACACTGTTACTTTAACAGACTGTGGAAACTTTCATTACAGAATCAACTCAACTAACTGAGTGTCACAATCATACAGTTTATGAGTTTATTGAGCAGAATCAAACACAATGGCAGATTATTAGCATCATATCTGCTCTGATGAACGGACTTCTGATTATTGTGCTGATCGGTGAGTTATTTTCAGACATCTGTAAAAATATTAATATAAAGTTTTTTTATTAATTAAAGTAAAAGTTAAATTAGTCAATGTAACAAAATTTTACATTGACTAATTTAACTTTTACTTTAATTAGTAAATTGTTATTTTGACATTTATGTAAAAATGTATACATCATAAGGAAGCAGTATACAACGTTTAGTGAAACTCACTGTTCCTTTTACAGGACTATTAAAAGTTTTTGTATTTGGGAACAGAAGGTCTACAGATCGATCACAACAACTCAATGCTGATCTACAGCAGACACAAGTTGCAGAACAGCATCAGGATCCACAGCAATTACAGGTAAATTATGTAGTATCTTGTATAACATTTATTTTGCTTCAGAGACAACTGCTTCTGAAATGCTACATTTGTTGTCCTCATTTCTCTTTCAGTACGCTGAGGTGGATTTTTCCAAGCTCCGTAGAAATATTCGGTCGAGCCAAATCAACAGCACCTATGCCTCACTACAGCTGCCAAAATCATAAACACGTCTATCAGTCATACTTTTTTCTACTTTCTTTATGTTAATATAAATCTGAAATGTCTAATCACAAGCTATTTGGTAGACAGATTTAACCAGCAAAACATTAACCAGTCTGTTTTCAAAGTGGGTTTATGAAAAAGAAAAAAAAAGTTGTAAATAAGCTTTTTTTTAATTGATTAAAAAGATTTTATTTGATTGAATATGATAAAATGTATAATATTACTGCTTCATTCTGGGAAAAGGTGCAAAAGTTTGGAAGTCATGATATATGATATATATATATATATATATATACCCATTATTACTACATATATCTACATTTATCTATACATATATATATATATATATATGTGTGTGTGTGTGTGTGTATGTATGTATGTATACGTATATGCGTGTGTATTCTTCTTAATAGAACATTTTCTAATGAATATTTTACTTTAATTAAAAAAAATAATAATTCACAGTTTAAATGTTGTATGAATGTCAGAATATTACACATGAAAAATACATAGTGGCCTTCGTATTTTAATGGGCTTCCGCAAAAGGGAATCATTATATTTGGGGGATGTTGCAATGTAACCCCTGCTTCAAAATTAAATATGTGTGTTTAAGAACGTTTTTGTTTACTAGTTGGTCTACTTCTTTTTCTTTTCTCAACTGGAAGACCATTATTTTGCAATAGCTGAGTCTTTTAAAAAAAACTGGTTGAAACATCTGTTAGCAATTGTTGACGTGAGTATATCTTTTTCTATCTTTGGTCTCTCTGAATATGTTTGACAAAATGGAATGGTCTTAAAAGTGAGAATGTGAACATTACTGTTGTTATTGTTTTTGTGGAGCCTGTTTGGTTGAGTTTCCCATGCTATTGGTCCCTGAAGAGGTAACAATGTCTGAAAGATTTCCAAATCATTGTAGAACAGAGTGAACTGCTTATATTGTTAAACTGCTTTAATTAAAAAAGTATGTCATCATTGATAGTTAAATTAAACATTTGATGGCTTGATATCTTTTTATTATAATAACAATATAATATATGATATTTGTATTATTCATTTGTATAATTTTGCCTTTGTAAATATTTTCTGAATTATTTTTTTTATTAAACATTATTAAACAATATAAATATGACTCCTTTTATAATAATCCTATAATAATCCTCCTAATACCTTCTATTCTTAGATATACATCAAATTTACAATTAGGTTTACAATCATTTTAAAATTTAAATGTAGTATATAAATATAGAAATATGTAAACAGGATTTTAATTAAAAACACAAGAAGTAAATGCAATTTTAGCATCATTTTAAATAACGACTATTGATGTTTATGACTATAAACTCAGACACATCATTGTCAGATACACTACATTTTATTATACATGATTAATAATAAATTAATAATAATAATAATAAACAAACCTAATAAAAGTCTTATGAAGTTGTTTTGTGTGTGCATATAGGCCTATATGATACACACTGCATACAAAAATACAAGCTACACAGTGTGGTTAAACTCAACTGAAGTGCTAAACCAAAACCATAAATATGTTCCACTTGTTTGGTCAGTTGACAGCCAATGACAAACAGCATCTGTCAACTTTGTCTAGAGTGGAGGTTTAACCTTAGACCGAGTGCAGTTTTTTTCCGGTATCTTTATACATTTATGTATCTCAGTTCTCACAGTTGGCTAAACCTCAAGTGGAAACCAAGCAGTGTTGCAGCTTGCCGGCTGTTTGTATACTTAGTCTACATATTTTCTGTCAGATCATTTGATATTGATATATTGATAAGTGCTGTAACACATTCACTCTTCATACCGAACGTTCAATTGCTGTAAATATCCAACAGTTAGACTTCACACAGGACTCAGGAAACACAGGGCTTAAATACACATGGAAACTAATGAGGGAACACCTGGAAACAATGATCATAAATAGGACAGGAACGGAAAGGACCAAATATGGGCAAAGAGGAACAAGGGGGAAAACCAGGACATGGAGCACGTGGGGGAGGAAAACACAAGTCACAGGACTGACATTACTCCCCCCTCCTGGAAGGCACGTCCATGCGCCCCACAACATCCAACGGGGAGTTCAGGACGCCATGGCGGAGTAGGGAGTTCAGGAGGACATGGCGGAGCAGACAGTTCAGGACGCCATGGCGGAGTAGGGAGTTCAAGAGGACATGGCGGAGCAGACAGTTCAGGATGCCATGGCGGAGTAGGGAGTTCAGGAGGACATGGCGGAGCAGACAGTTCAGGAGGCCATTGTGGAACAGGGAGAAAATCCTTGGGGAGAATCTCGGTTTCATAGGCCCTCCGTAGGTCTAACTCTGGAACTGTGGCCCTCCCTGGGCTTGACTTGGAGACTGGAGCCCTCCTTGGGCTGGACATGGAGAACCCTTCCCTCCAGCTTAGTCCCGTGGTGTCTGGGAGGTCCACGGGGCGATGGTAGTTGTCCCCATGCCAGAACAGAGAGTTGATGGTGGCGTCATCTAATGCCGTCTCCGCGGCGAGCCCGCAGAACTCCCTGGCATACTCACGGGCTAGGGCAATGAAGCGTGCCGCGATCTCCATAATCACGGGGGAAAAAACAAGAAAGCAATAGGACACGGGATCGACGTTCAAGACAGCACGCAGGACTCAGGAAACACAGGGCTTAAATACACATGGAAACTAATGAGGGAACACCTGGAAAATGATCATAAATAGGACAGGAATGGGAAGGACCAAATATGGGCAAAGAGGAACACGGGGGAAAACCAGGACATGGAGCACGTGGGGGAGGAAAACAAAAGACACAGGACTGACAACTTCAATGTACACTCTTCAAAAAAAAAGGTGCTTCATGATGCCATAGATAGAAGAACCTTTTTTGTCTAAATGGTTCCATAAAGAACCTTTAACATCTGAAGAACCTTTCTGTTTCACAAAAGGTTATTTGTGGTGAAAGAAGGTTCTTCAGATTATAAAAAGGTAAGAAAGAGATGGTTCTTTGTGGAATCAAAAATGGTTCTTCTATGGCATCGCTGTGAAGAACCTTTTAAGCACCTTTCTTAGTGTATTACTGATAAAAATAACATTTACAATTCAAATTATCTTGTTATAGTGTTATAGTGAACTGTGTTATTACTGTGTAAAAACTAACTTGTTTCTTTTCCAATAAAATATGCTTTTCAGGTTGATAATTTGAGTTATGTGTAAGACATTTTTTTTTGAAATATATATTTTTTATTTTCTGTTATCACTTAGACTTTCTGTTCTACCACAACTAATTGATACTACACTATATATAGAACGAGAAAGATTATCAGTCATTTAAACTATGAACTAGTCTAAACAAATGCAAAATCCTTCATGTATAGGCTAATCATTTTTTATCTAGTCAAACATACACAGTCTGGAACAACATCAACAATACCTGTAAATAAATGAATGCTTTAGTAAAATGAATAAATTAGTAAATCAGTGATTAATCTGTGAAAAAATTATATTGGCCTAGTGAAAGTTTTTTCTGATCTTCTGACACTGTTGTAGAATCATAATTTGAGCAAATTTGTTTCCTGAAGCTTAAATCTTCCTCGGGATGAACAACTTTACCTTCCAGAGAAGAACATGAAGTTTATATAATGGCATGTGACACCAGGTTAAAACTTTCTGATGTAAACACACGTATATAGCCAATAAAATATTGCTATACTGAGTGATACAATATATGGTTACATTATATTTACAGTATGCACCAGATGATGGTCTTTGTTTCTGTAAATACTGTAGACACACATTTAATACAAGAGCATTTGACAATTGTTTTGTCACTGTCAAAGAAGCTTTATGTGAATCTAGGGCAGGGGCTGGCAGTATGGTGTGTGGGGATGTATTGGCACGAGAGAGAGAGCATGCAAAACCAGCAGCAGAAAAAAAACCAGACCTGCAGCAACCTTTTGAATTTAATAAAAAGAAAAAAATATATATCCACTGCATGTATTCCATGGATGTCCTCGCACCTGTCTGGTGCAGTATAATAGTATACATGTATAAATGTAGTTTAAATTGATTATTAATAGTTTAATGGATGTTTATACATGCTAGTTTCCATGACAGAGTTCAAGATAAATCTAAATTCACTCACTCGTTTTCATTTACTCCTTCAACTACACTATTAGTGGACTAATGTAGGGAATAGTGAATGAGGGTATAGGGGGTGATTTCGAACACAGCATTGGAGTACGAGCCGCAGAGCTGAATAAGTTGTTTAAAGGGGTCATATGATGCGATTTCAATTTTTCCTTTCTCTTTAGAGTGTTACAAGCTTGGGATCAAATGTGAGCATAAACTGTGATCTTGATGAAAATGAGGTTTATTGGATTTTACTGAAAACAGCAGATCCTCCAACAGTGATTCTACGATCATTCTCAACACAAACACCACCTTTTTACCATAATAAATCATTCAGAAAGAAATATTCAGTGCAGTTTAAACATCGTCTGGTTATTAATAATGTGACTGCTGATGAATTAGGAGTTTATTACTGTATGAACACAGAAACACCTCCAAAACTCAGCAACAGCACCAGAATATACTTCACTGGTGAGTTCATTTACTCTATGACTATTTTAATTTGCTATTGACTACTTTTTTTTTAGAAACTGAAGACATAACTTGGCCCCCCATTGATTGCTCCACTCTACAGATATTGCAGTCATTGTGCTATAGTCTTATATTAATTGTGAACTATGTTTCTTAAGCAGCAAATCAGCATATTAGAATGATTTCTGAAGGATCATGTGACAGCTTTGCATCACAGGAATAAATTACTTTTAAAAATATATTAAATATATGTTTTTACTGTATTTTTGAGCACAAAATTGCAGCTTTTTGTCCATGCAAAAGTTCAGAGGAAAATAGTTCAAAAACCAGTTGAAAATTAGATTAATCACAGTTACTTTATTAAGATGAAAATATTTTGTTTTATTTCTCTTCTCTCTAGGTTTATCTACAGTTAGTTGGTAGAAAACAATTGCAGTGCCTCCTGAACAGAGAGTAAATATTCTCCAGACAATATTTAACCTTTTTTTTAATATATAATTTTATATTTTTATTTTTGAATGCTGTATGAATGTCCAAATGTTTTCTGCATGAAAGTTTTTCAAAACCCTGCTTTAGATTACATTTGTGTGTACAGGATTTTTTTTCTCTATTGGAAAAAAAATGTTTTATATCTGTATCTTTTACAAAATGTTGGTTGAAACTTCTGTGACCAATTGTTGACAAAATTATATATTTTTCAACCATACTTTGTTCTCTCTGTAAACTGTGGAAGGAAATATTTTAGAATGGAGAATGTGCACATTATTTGTTATTTTTGTGAAATTATTTTCAATGCTTATGACAGTTTTTGTCAGATTATTTTGAAATGCATAATAATTAAACTAATAAAAAAAATAAAAAAAAAGGTGGTTCTTAGGAAGTGAGTCACACCGTGCCAGGCCATGTAACACACACAGCACAATGGTGTGGTTAAACCGTAAATATGTTCCACTGGCCTTGGCACAGCCAATGACAAAAAGGGTCACTCACTTTTAGAGTGGAGGTTTAACCTTAAACTGAGTGCAGTGTTTTTCCAATACCTTTATACATTTATGTATCTCATTTCTCACAGTTGACTAAACCTCAAAAAGAAACAGTGCAGCCTACTGCATTGCATTTATTTTTCTTTTAAAATCTTCACGTTTAGTGCATATTTAGCACTACCCTTACGAAAAAGTGTATTCAAGTGTGCTATTAGTACACTTCTTTTAAACTAAAAATAGGAATGTATACTTTCAGTCTACTTTTTATGTACTTCTCAGAAATATACTTAAAATGACATTTAAGTATACTTGACACATACTTAGAAAAAGTCTAAATATATATGAGCTATACTTGTGCTCCGAGAATATTTTCATTGTTATACGGTAGGGGGCGCTATTACACTATGGAGAACGAAACCTGCAAAAGCAATAAATAAATAAAATACATATATAAATAATTAAACGTGTGATGAAATATAGGCAAATAAATAAAATAAATTGGTGGGCAAATGGAAAATGTTTAAGGAAATGCTAAACTCATCCTATTTATTTTCCTTTGATCACTCATTTATTTCTGAATGTAGTTCCGCATTTATTTTTCCTCTGCACAACATGCTAATGAGAGGGTGTCAACCATGGACTTGGTCGGGTCTTGTGATAGCTGGGGGCGCGGCTTTCCCGCGCATGGTGCATGGTGTAAATCCAGTATAGCCTAGTAAAGTCATTTTTGCCGTTCAACAGAGCAAGATACATAGAAAAATTGAGTCATATTGTCCGTATAGTATCTGTGACTTTACAAACGACCCAGTGGAATGGCCAGAGGTGTCATTTCCTGGCATTCGATATTCGCAAATCTAGGGACCGTCTCTAAAGTTACATACGACATTGGTATACACTTTTCTAACTTCAATAGCATTTGAGGAAAATTACTTACAGTAACACAACCAACTGTGAAGTGTTCATGTAGTTCTCAGTTATAATGCACACCTTTTAGATTTTTGATATTTATTAAAATAAACTGTAAATTCATATCTACACTGTAGATATGTATTCCTACACTAGGGGGCATTGGGAAAATTAAAAATATGAAGTTACACAGTTGTCATTGTTTTTTTTTTTCTATTGTTATTTTAATGGAACTGCTAATTTTACTATTTGTGCATATAGTTTTACAGTAACTGAAAAGTGAAGCAAACCAATTACAGTGAACTTTACAGTATAACAGTATGTTTTCTATTGTTTTAAAATGCATTACTCAAGAAAGGACCAAAAAATGAATACAATAATAAAATATTTTACAGTTAAACAACATTACACTGTAAATACATTTACAGCAAGTTAAATGACACGGTAAAATAAAATACAGTATTTTTGCTACAAAATAAAATTACAGTAAGTTACGAGCGAACTGCTGCCAGTTAGTTACTGTAATTTCTACAGGAAGTTTTTTTTTAGTGTAGATATGAATTTACCGTTTATTTTAATAAATATCAAAAATCTAAAAGGTGTATTATAACTGAGACCTACATGAACATGTTACAGTTGGTTGTGTTACTGTAAGTCATT
>NW_015642048.1:550740-561825 GCF_001515625.1 Sinocyclocheilus rhinocerous | reverse complement strand
TATCGAGTGCCGGGAAATGACACCTCTGGCCATTCCGTTGCGTCGTTTGTAAAGTCACAGATACTGTACGGACAATACAGCTCAGTTTTTTATGTATCTTGCTCTGTTAACCGGAAAAAGTGACTTTACGTAGGCCATACTGGATTAACACCATGCATTTCCTGTCAACAGGAAAGCCGCGCCCCCAGCTATGACATGACCTCGACCAAGTCCATGGTTGACACCCTCTCATTAGCATGTTGTGCAGAGGAAAAATAAATGTGGAACTACATTCAGAAATAAATGAGTGATCAAAGGAAAATAAATAGGATGAGTTTAGCATTTCCTTAAACATTTTCCATTTGCCCACCAATTTATTTTATTTATTTGCCTACTTTAATCACATGTTTAATTATTTCTATATGTAGAATTTGTGTAATTTGTGTATTTATACACACATTTATTTATTTATTTGCATATTTATTTATTTATTTGTGATTTATTGTTTTTATTGTTTTTGCAGGTTTCGTCCTCCATAGTAACACCCTTGCATTAGCGTTAGCTAGTTTTTTTTTAATTTGATGCAAAGGATCAAAACTGTGTAACGTTATGGAATAAAATGTCGACCCATGAAGAGGTAATAATGATAGCTTTGGGGTGTTGATCGACTCCATCTACGTTTTGATTATCATTCTAAATCCAATTCATAGTTTTTTTTTCCAGCTTTTTGTTCAAATTCA
Source organism: Sinocyclocheilus rhinocerous (assembly GCF_001515625.1). NCBI lineage: Eukaryota > Metazoa > Chordata > Actinopteri > Cypriniformes > Cyprinidae > Sinocyclocheilus > Sinocyclocheilus rhinocerous. Next base: position 561,106 of record NW_015642048.1, on the reverse strand, counting down.
AAATGTTGTTTATTTCTTTCTTTATATATTTTTTTTATTTATGAAACTTACCCACATTCAGGTGATTATAACAAAGAATGCTGTAAAAGAAAAAGAAGAAGCTAGAATAAAATGTTTTTGTTTACAAGCAGAGACCCTGTTCTTAAAAAAGAATGCATGAAGCTAGAATAACATTTTTTTGTTTACAAGCAGATACCCTGTTCTTTTGATGTTTTGTATGTTCAGATATTCATGTAACAAAATATATACAAATTAATACCTAAATAGGGACATAGTAGTATACTTAAAGTATGATGTAAAGTTCACTTAAAGAAAACTTATGAGTAAACTTGCAGTATAAAACTACTAAACTAGTAGTTTACTGAGACTTTACTTCAAAGTGTACTAAAAATGCTACTACAAGTATTTAATTAGTAAACTATCAGTATACTTATAAGTTCGCTTTTAGTGTAGTTGCAGTACAAACTAAAAACATAGATGTAAACTAGTTGTATACTCAAAGTTTACTACTGTTATACTTAAAGTATACTTAAAAGTATAGCCTACTTTTATATACTAGAAAGTGGGCCAATTTAGTCCAAAGGAGTATTGAAATAGTACACTTACAAGTATACTACTAGTACACTGATATTTGTATACTTACTACATAAAGTATACTTCAAAAAAATATACTTAAACTTTACTTAAGTATACTTAATAAAATAAACTTGAAGTATACTTCTTTTTGGTAAGGGTATAGCCAAGTGTAACGTCAAAACATGTTCACCCTTGATAAATAGCTTAACTGCTGTTTATGACTGGTTGTGGTCAATACAACATATTTTTCAAGACACCGTTTCTGTTGCAGTTGTTTCCTGTTGATGATTCACAGATGATCTTTATTGAGTGTTGTGTTTGTATAAATACAATTATTATAAAATCTCTGATAATTATTAATCTCTAAACAGCAGAGACCCCAGGTGGTTATGACTATTTATGACCATAAATCGAATAAACTGAATTGTTAAACTGAATTTGTTAGCTTTTCATGCCATTAATCCAAATAAATAACAAAAATAATAATAGCAAATAGCAAAAAAGCAGGATAATACACATCCACAATCCTTCATTAAAAAATACATTAACACATGTAAATGTAAAATTTAATAGCTTAGGCTATTTTTTAAAACCATTTGCACAGTTATATTAACTGTTATATACAGTTATGTTATGTTATGATAAGTTATGTCTAGTTTTCTCTACAATGAACTTTCATTAATGAAATACAGATGGCAGCAGAGGAACTGCTGAGATGCAGAGAGATTTATAGTTAATCTCAGCACTGTTATAGTGAACTGTGTAATTAATTAAGTGTGTCTGTGTAAATAATAATAATATAACCATTACTTTTTCAATAAAATATGCTTTTCTGGTTAATAATTTTCGAATTATGTCTACAATGAAGAAACTAGCTTTTGACATATATTTTCAATTATATATTTTTTATATTATATTTTGCGATTTTCTGTTCTCATATAAACTTGCTGTTCTGCCTCATTTAATTGATGCTACACTAGATGTAGAACGAGAAAGATCCCCAATCATTTAACTCGTAAATTAGTTTAAAGAAATGCAAAATCCTTCATGTATGATCATTTTTATCTGATCAAACCTACACAGTCTGGAACAACATCAACAATACCTGTAAATGAGTGCTTTTTTTAGTAAAATTAGTGAATCAGTGATTTACATAAGTGGAAAAACTTCTATTAGTGACAGTGGCCTATTGACAGCTTGTCTGATCCTCTGACACTGAATCATAATTTGAGCAAACTTGTTTCCTGAAGCTTAAATCATTCTCAAGATAAACAATCTCAACCTTCCAGAGAAGAATATTAAATAAAGTTCCAAACGTATGTTTGGGAAGAGCCTAATCATTAAGTCCTGTCAATCATCATTACAAGCCTAAATAAGCAGTCATTGCACCGCCCCAGCATCATATCCCTCCACCTCCCCATCTCCTCCTCTATTACTGTTATTCTCCCTCTATGTAGTACCGCAAAGGGGGGTTGAACTCGGCGCTCAAGCTGAGCCTTGGGTTCGAGCCTCCATTGAGGACAGCAGGCCAAGTTGGTTTACCATTTACCATTAGGACTGGGTGGGAAGGCGAACTTGTGAAGTTAATATAATGGCATGTGACACCAGGTTAAAACATGAGCTGGACTTATGTCATGCTAGGGAGAATAAGGAATGCTGTGAACAGTTTCTGATGTAAACACACATCTATGTATATAACAAACAAAATACCGCTACACAGAACAATACAATATACAGTTACATGCTGTATTTACAGTATGCACATAAAGTGATAATGTATAGGCTATCCATAAACATTTGGGCACTCTGAACTGTTGAAATATTTGCAACCATATACTGATAAAATGACAAAAAAAAGGACTTTTCTAGTAATTTTAGTGGCCTTAACAGCTTATTAATGTGAATATCCAGAAAATAAATGTGCATTTATGTATACTTAATTATTATTGTATAAGTGTAGCACAATATAGTATATTATTGTGAAGTGTAGCACAAACTATTGTCACTATTCTAAAGCATATAAACGGTAGTGCGCTTATATGCTTATTTATGTATTTGAAATGTAATGAAATGACAGATAAATCTGAATTAAAACACAGCCACCTGTTTAAAAATGAACAGAACAGACATCTGATGAAAAAAAAATAGCTGCTCTACTTTTAATAATGAAGTGAAAGTAGAGATTTCATTGTTAGGGAACAACAGATTTATATAGCAGCTTCTTTGGATCACATGTTTAGTCACTTCACTTTTTCATCTAATACTTTTTTTAATTAATATCTTCATGTTTAAAATCACACACAATATTTTTTCTACCTACACCAGCTATAATTAGCAATAATATTGTGCAGACTGTTGAGTCTGTGTCTTTGAGTGAACTCTTGTCTACGTCACATCTCCTCGCTGAGGCCTCAACAGTCATTATCTAAAATAGCACCAGTTGAAGAACCTCAAGAGCTTCTTGAAACAGCTCAGGCCAAAATATTCTGCTGCTAATCAACAAGGAAATATTTTGCATTGGCAACATTGAGGAGAAATTAAACAGTACAACAGCAAGAAACATGAACATTTAAAAAAAATTTACCAAAGTAGGTTGTAATTGCTAAATTTGGTCCTTAATAGGACAGTTCACCCAAAAATTTGTTGAAACTGTAAAAACATCCCAACAATTCACAAGTAATCAAAAAATTGTGAAGCGAAAAGCTGCGTGTTTGTAATGAAGAAATCCATCAGTAAGGCATTTTTAACTTGAAACCAGATAAAATGCAAGCCATCTATCCATAACATTGTTTTGTTTTTTTTCCAGTGAAAATGTCAGCTTGTCTGAATCAGCAGAAAAATGTGCACATCAAGCACCATTTACATGCAAAAACAGTCCAAAACAGTTCTAAACAAATATGTGGGTGGATTTTAATGTGAGAGGAGATGGGCTTTTTATTAAGGAAGAGTTATTATGGATTATGGACTCGTATTTTGGTCAAAAGCGATGATTTAAAGTTGAAACGCCTTAATAATGGATTTGTTTATTACAAACACACAGCTTTTTACAAGATGTTAATTGATGGACTCGTGTGGATTATTGTGACGTTTTTATCAGCTGTTTACACTCTCATTCTGACGGCACCCATTCACTGCAGAGGAGCCATTGATGAGCAACTGATATGTAATGCTAGATTTCTCCAAATATGAAGAACAAGCTTGAATGGCCTGAGGGTAAGTAAACTTTAAGCAAATTTTCATTTTCGGGTCAACTATTCCTTTAATTTATGCCTGCTCCCAAAAATGTTAAGAGTATTTATTTTCCTGTAGTGTATTTATCACTTCCATAAATTCTTGTTTAGGAAAAAACTTGCTAAACCACGTTTCCATGGTTTTAAACGGTGTGCTGTTTAAGAAAAGCGTGAACACAGGATGTTGGGAAGCCACTCCCTTCGCTGCCCTCCCTTGAGACTACAGAAGAGACAAGCCAGAGTCTCATTCAAAGCAGCCACACACTGGGACAGCAAAGAATTCACACATACATACACATGCGCACAGACAAGCACACATCAGTAAAGACGTGCTCCAGTACAGAGCGTTACAGACACACACAGAGGGGCTTCCCTTGTGAAACCACTCACACACTGTCTGTAGCACTTTCTACCTCTTGCTTACAAACACACACACACACACACACACACACACAAGCAACAGCTGTCAACATGTTGTTGCCAAGAGCTTTGACCCTGTTCATCCTGTGGGGTAAGTTTTTTTATTATAATTTTTTTCTTCTTCAGAAAAATTGTCATTTGCATCCCAACACTGCATTTCCAAAGCATTTGGTCTATCAAGTTTGAGTTTCTGGAAAACTGTTGCCAAGTACAGGGCAAAGTTTATGAATTTGCATCATATTGTGTCACTTTAAGATATTTTACACTCTACTATTGGAAACTGTTTGAGGACAGTCTGTAATTGCTTAACAATTGTTAAATTATTCAGTGATGTAGTGATACTTTGTGTTTGTATGTGATACCTAGTGTTTCATTAGGTATAACATAATGCTTAATGCATAACAGGCACTGTAAACAAACTTCAAGGTCGATGTATGTGAGAAAATGTACTAAGCTAAGTTTTTACTGCATGTAAAAGCATTCAAATATTGCTAATTTTAAGCAACATTTTTCTAAGTCTACTTAGTTAAACTGTATCCATAGTTAAGCTGTATGAGTTAAAGGTTTAATTTAACCTTCGTACCTGTTACTCAAGGAAAGTGGTGGAAAAGTAAAATCATGCTTCTATTACTTCCATGAATCATGCTTCCATGAGTTTTGAATAAAGTTACCTGCTTCTGGCACTCTTGCTCACTATGACTCAGCTCAACTGTGACATTATTTATTTATGTATTAAACCTCACAATTCCCTGAATTCAACGGGACAACCACCAATGTAATGTTCTTCTTAGAGAATCTCTTAGAAATGTCATGTTTGCAGGTGACACACTGACACCTGAAACCACCCGTCATCTGAGCGCATCTAAAGCTGATAATAATGTCCTTTAATCAGCATTATTGGTGTCTGACAAGTGTAGACATAACAGATGAGCTGCTGACATGAGTAAAAATGTCTAATCTTACACTGGAAACATGACTCAACTTCTTAGATTATACTATGAATATTTCAAGAACACAGCATCTGAACTGATATATCATGCATGTGATCTGCTAAAATTAAATGCTTGAAATAGTTTGTAGACTTCCTGAAAAGAATGAAATGTTTATATTAATTCCTATGACATTTTATTTATTCCATTGACTCTATTCAGGTTCTGCCTCTTGTGTGCGGTATCGGGCTGACTTCAATATGATGGGAGTCATTGGTTGGATCTTCTTCGACTCCACAGACCACAAGTCCACCGTTAATCTCACAGGAACTGGCACATGTCGATACAATATCTCCCTCACTACGTTCCCGGTTATGCACGGCCATTTTGCTTCACCTTGTCAAAAGTCACACATAGGAGACAGTGTGTTCACGTTTACTGTAGATCAGCCTCAGGCTGCTGTGAATGTGTCTACTCTGTTTGAACAGCACATTAGTCTGGATGCCCTCTCGGTGCTGGTGGACACATGTAATGGTGCAAGGATTTGTGCCGGACTTACTTCGGAGTCCCAGGTAAGAACATGGCGGGCACGGTTTTTCAGTCCCGTGGCTGGAAACGTCTACATCCGGCAAGTGATGGGAGAAGCAGGAGCAAGGGTTCTGTCAGATCTAAGAAATGTTGATCAGACCAGGATTTTTTCAAATGTCACGATTTTAGTGTCACAAAGCTCTGCCACCAGCTGCAATGCACTTCTCAGTAATCTGGATCCCAAGAGTTTTACAAAGCTGGGCGTTTTGAATGTGGGATCACCTCTAGAACCTGTTCAATCTCGATTGGAAATATCTAATCTCAATTCTAATGTCCGCTTCGCCGTTCTCGACTTGACCTCAAGCTACATGTGTGCAGAGATCCGAAGCGTCGCAATGAAGGTAGTTAGTGCTGTTGTGAACATGCAAGGGATTAAAGGCTACTTCTCCTTCCGTCAACCATCTCCGTTTGATCTCACTACCATCACTGTTAACCTGACAAACCTGGACAGAAGAGTTGGGCCGTACCACGTTCATCAGTTTCCCCTTCCCCAAATGAGATCTCCGTCAGATAGCAGCTGCAGTAACAACAACCTTGGGGGTCACTGGAACCCGTTTAATGTGAATACTCAGGCACCAGCGTATCCGCCACCGAGAGGCTCCACTCATGATCTCTTTGAGGTCGGAGATCTGAGCGCCAGGCATGGGTCTCTGGAGAATACAAATAACTTTCAAGCCACTTTCATGGACTGGAACCTGCCCCTGTTTGGGCGGAATAGCATTGTGGGTCGCTCTGTTGTGATACACATGCCCAACTCAACCAGATTTGCCTGTGCAAGTATCGGCTACCCAGGCGAAGTGACTGTCGCCAAGGCTGCCTTTCGTGGTCTGGTTGTGGGGACGGTCCTGTTCACCCAACTCAGTAGTGACCCATATTCTGATGTCTCCGTATTCTTGGACCTATCCTACGGACAACTTTCTGCACCTTCTACGGTGAATCACAACTGGCATGTCCACAACTATCCCATCAGCACAGAGACTGACAGTGACAAGGGATGTTGTCTGTCAACTGGAGGACACTGGAACCCAAACAACATTGACATCACAGTGAGTGCATACGCTGTAAACTGTGCTCCCGACAGCCCTTTTGCTTGTGAAGTTGGGGATATCTCTGGCAAGCACAAGACTGTGGACCTACAGTCTGAGATGGGAACGGTGGCCACCAAGAACTTTTTTACTGACACCACTTCTTGGGTGTCTGGAATGATTGGACGTTCTGTGGTGATACATGGTCCTAACCAAACAGGTCCACGGATCGCTTGTGCAAACCTCACCTTGTACCATTTTCCATCCGCTCGCTCGGATTCCTGGCTTGGACCTGGAACCTCTAAAGGTCAAATCCGATTCTCCCAAGTCTCTCCTCAAGGATCAACAATCCTAAATATCTCCTTTACCGGGCTTAATGCGAGAGCCGGTGGCTACCACATCCATATTCTTCCAATCAAAAGCACACAGGAACCTTGCTCGGACACTAACATAATGGGACACTTTAACCCGTTTTCTGTGAACGCAGCCTCATCTCCAGCTCCAGGGAATGGTACGGTTGACCAGTATGAGATTGGAGACATCAGTGGGAAGTTTGGAGACCTGACCGGTCAGAACAACTTTCAGAATCAGTACACGGATGGAAATATGCCACTTTCAGGACCGAACAGTATAATTGGCCGGTCTCTGGTCATACATTACACCAACAGCTCAAGGTTAGTTCCTTACGAATCGTACATCCTCAAACAGTCACCTGGCACAGTGTTTTGACCTCTGAAATAAATATAAGATATTAGTTTGCTTCTCTTGTGTTAGAAGCAGAACCATAAATAAGTGAGACAGGAAAACAACTGCAGGTGCAGGTCGTGATACAACTGATTCCCAATTCTGCATTTTGTCTCAGTTCCTCAGTTCCTCTTTGACAATCTGCGGCATTAGCCACATTTAACTGACAACAAGATCATTTTTTTAATGCTGTCAGATATCTGAAATACCTAAAAACCAAAGTGTCATGAAAAACATGTGTGGGAAGATTCACACAGCTCATTCCTCTACACACATCATTCATTGATTATCTATACAAGTAATCCAGATTTCTTTGACTCACCCAGGAATGAGGGAAGAAAGTTTCAAAACTTACTTGAACATTATCAACTTAAAATGGTTTCTTCCACTATTTACAGAATGCGGTGTGCAGATATATCAGCAGAAGACTCCCCAGATGGAAACTGGGTGATGGCCAAGGCCATGTTCAGTAGTGCTGTAACTGGGACAGTGACGATGGTAAAAAGAAAATTACATCATTTAAGCAGATTTTTATAGGTGTTGCTTTCCTGTTCATAACTTTTCTGGTGTTGCTGGTTGGCTGCCAAGACCATGTTGCTAAATGGCTTGAATTGCCTGTTTTGAATTGTTTTCACTGTTCCTATGGTAGCTAAATTAGAGGGAATTGTGAAAAATAAGTATCTCCCTCATCTCTACTCTCTCCCACACTAAAGTGGTTTAAATCTACCGTCACTTTAAATCTGCCACAAAAAGATGACGCTGTTAATAATGCTGGATAGAGGAGGATGGGGTGGAGAGGAGAGAGGGGTAACTGGGTGAGGCTGTGGTTGTGGAGGGGTACAGCTCTTGTCCTGCTGGGACGGTATGCAGGCAGATGGATCTGTCACATGCCGCACAGCAAACCAGCAGCTGTCTTGTGGTCTTGGTGTTGCATGCGGAAGAACGATACACATGGTTTACAGCAATGAGTAATAATTTTATATTTATAACACATTTTGTCCAAAGCATCTGGTGCATTTAAGCATGTCTTTAACTTTTTTTTTTTATCTTTGCCACCACCCAGTCCTGAAATATTGCAGTACTTTATAACGTTTGCATATTATATTACTATTATATATATAAACAAATATTAAATGGGTCATTCCGTGTCAACTCAACCTGAGGTCCTCGGCTTACATTTTTGATTTTGCTAATATTTTTCTGAAGAAAGATGTATAGTGATGAAAGCCAAAATATTAAATGCCATAGATTATTATTTACCGAGTAATCCACTGTTTTGTAGAGGCGAGTCAAAATGGCAATTTTCACCTGAGATTCAGAGCCAAATTACAGTGCTGTAGAAATGACTTCAGAAAGATGGCAGCATCTTTGTTTTATTTTTACACAGAGATTGGTAGGTCTGTTAAAATCTGTTGACTTCAGCAATCTTTGTTGCATTATGTGCCAATGGTGGAAAGAGCACTTTGCTAGTTTTTTCCTCCAAAGTTTGCATGCCTATAACTATTAAAGATATTTAAATGCCCTTTTAGACATTGTGTCTTAACAAACTTTCCTTTTGGCATCTTCATTTTTTTAAGGCCCTGTATGGTCTTGTTCCAGAGATACTGCAGTTTTCAATATGGCTCCATTTTGGTGGGAAGGAATCAAAATGGCTATTTTCAGAGCCAAATTACAGGGGCGTAAAAATGCAAAATCAAAAATTTGAGCCAGGGAGGTTTTTAAATTTGGTTGATTTGACACAGAATGTCCCAACTGTAATAAATTAATGCTAAATGATACACTGTACATGTCATTAGTCCCAGCTAACCTTTCCAGATGGCAGCTATGGTGACGTTATATTGGAAGTGGATGTGCGGGCATCACAATTATCAAATGTAAGTTACATTTTATCAGCTTTTTTATTAGTCATGTTAGCTATCACAATCAAATGTCATTTCGTTGAATAAGAGGAAATCTGCTATTGGTTTCCAGCTTGCAGAGGCTTCCTGGTACATCGCATATAAGCCAGTGGGGTCAGATGGTACATGTCCTGGTGAAGAAGAAATATTTAATCCATTCAACATGACAAATGTGAGTGAGGCCTATTTTCTCATTAAATTGTAAAAATATTCTGCAAAATAATTAAGACCGAAATCTTTCTCTCTCAGATGAACAGCTGTTCTCAGGTCAGGTCTCTGTCCTGTGTGGTTGGAGATTTGATGGGAAGACATGGATCCATAAGTCTCACCAAGAGACAACTGTACAATGACATTCTGTTGCAACTGGCCGGAGACTTCACAGGTAGCAGATATGAATAACTTTAACACTTGTGGAGATATGATATTTTCATGCATTGGAATAGATCTTATACATAGAAATGGTCTCAATGATTTACCCGCAGTTGTCCAGAGGTCATTAGTTTTCAGACTCAATAACACCACAACCGCATGTGCAGATATTCTCCCAGAATCTCCCTCTGCCATGCAGATCTTCCCCAAAATGGCCTCCTTCAGCAGGTATATTCTTCAGCTCCATAAGTGTTTATGCTTTTAACTGGTTTAAATATTCAGAAATATTATCTGTATCAACCTAACTACTAAAAAGACCTTTTTAAAAAATATATATATACTGTAGTAGATCCTTAAGGTGACAACTGCGTGTTTTTACTATATGAAATAACAATTAAATTTCCAATTATATACATATTATGCCATTGCCAGTGACTTGATGTTTCATAAATCTAAAGGTGTCATATGATGTTGCTAAAAATAACGTTATTTTGTGTATTTGGTGTAATGAAATGTGTTTATGCGGTTTAAGGTTAAAAAAACACATTGTTTTCCACATACTGTACATTATTGTTTCTCCTCTATGC
>NW_015642048.1:522556-545056 GCF_001515625.1 Sinocyclocheilus rhinocerous | reverse complement strand
CTTCACTTCGTTACTTTAATAAAACAGGACATGCTCAGCCCAACACCAAGAACGTGGCAAATGATCAATATTGCAACCCAAACCTTAAAGAACATTCCTCATTTCATCATGTTACACACCCACGCCCTTAAAAGAAAATGATATGATCATGTTTCACAATCGTCTGGATCTTGCTGCTCTGTTCTAAATGGGATTAATGGACATGTATTCGTTGTAAATTCCTCAAAAGCCTAACTTAATACTGTATTATACTGCTTCCCTGATTTATTTCTATTTACTGTATATTTTGTATGATGCAATCAGTGTGAATACAACACAACCCTTGTTTTCATGCAACACGCTCTATAATTTGTTATGTGAGCCTGTGAAATGAAGTCTTGTGTCTTACTTACACTGTTAAAAATACATATTTCAAATTAACTTTACATCAAAGAATCCAGAAAAACAGTGCAAATATCAACATCGATAATAATAAGAAATGTCTCAAAATAAGCAAATCATCATTTCTGAGGAATCATGTGACACTGAACACTGGAGTAATGATTCTGAAAATGTTAAAATATATTATTTTAAAATATATTAAAATTAAATGAGTTATTTTAATTTGTAGTAATATTTCACAAAATTGGTACTTTATTTGGGATCAAACAAATGCAGCCTTGGTAAGCATATGAGACTTCTTCTTAACCCAACCCATATACAGTATTCAGTAGTTATTCATAGGCTATATTAATAACTAATTATTAATATATTAACATGTTAATTAAAAAAAAAACTTTAACTTTTACTTCAAATAAAAGAAATATAAATTAGCCTATGTACACACACACACACACATAATAAAAATAACAAAAACACAAAACAAAATGACTAAACCTAAAAAAATAAAATAAAGTGAACCCAGAAAATATGAAAATAACATTTAATTCAAAATATTAACAAAAACTAATGTCTGCTGTCCTTGACTAAAAGTGGGCGAGTCGCTGTACGCGCCATGTGACTGGAAGAGGCAGTCTGTCACGTGAGCGCACACGGCATCACTGTAATGGCAGCTTCCTTTGCACACTAACACAAGGAACAGCAGAGTTTTACCAATAGTTTACATCTCAAGGCTCGCTTCTCTAAGGTAACTGGTGACTTGTTTGATGTCAGTCGTTCACTGTGTGTGCTCCACGCTCAGAAAACAGCAGTGGGTTGTGCAGCGTGAGGCCAACACGACTGTTATTGTTATTGTCGCTTGCATAACATGCGTGTGTTTTGATAAACGGAGAAGCGTCGGCGCTTCCTTTGAAAGGAAAAGCAAATATTTAATAAATAGTGAGTGAAACATAAATAAAAACAAGTATGTTTGTAGATTAATGTCATTTATGTTTTTGAAAGCATTGTATTTGGATGAACAGTACGGGAGACTGCCACACCTACCACGGACAAAACATAATACAAATAAATTTTAACAAAGTTTTATTTGGGTTTAACTTACGTTTATTGATACGTTGTTATGTCCTCGTACACTGCACATCTCCCGTCTAAATTAATGCTTAAAAACTGACTGTTTAAATATAGATTGTTTATATTGTTGAACTGTAAAGCTCTTCTATCCAATCAGCTGTCGATATGATAATTCCAGGGACGTGATTGGATGATGTAACACTGCTGTAGCTTTTGAGCTTTGTAGCTTTTATTTTGTGAATGAATAAGCCCAGGACACAGTGTTTCTATCTATCTATCTATCTATCTATCTATATTTAATATATGTATACATAAATACAAATAAAACTAAATTGTAATAAGAGATATTTGAAATATCTATAACTTTAGTATCCTGGAATCTTTTTAAAATATTATTATAGTAACCATGCTTTCCCACAACATTACTACGATTATTGTTAATAAATAATAATATAGTCCCTCATAGGAATAGTGTAAACTTGAATCAGAATGTTTATTTATTTATTCATTAATTAATTCACTAATTTGATTCCCTCATTCTTTGATAACAATGACAGAAAATGTGATCTTTAAAAGAGAAGGTTTAGTGGTAGTCTTTTGTAAAAAGTTTGGTAAATGGTTGCGTGGTCACAGGACAAGACGACGTAGACAGTAAATCTTTAACTATGGGATGGTCGCTTTATGCCACCTGAGAGACCGTCTGTGCAAGGTACAGGTTAACAATCTCATATCTTTCCAACTTTGAGCTCCACGTTACCAGTAAGTTCTCTGGTTCACAGAGGGAAAATGGCTGCAGGTAATTCTTTGTTCACAAAAGCCTTTTTTTTTTGCACTTATACACACACTTGCACAGTCAGAAACGTGTAGATGTCTGATCTCTCAGTGCTTTGGTAACTTGTTAATTGTGATATATCATGTCGATATAATTGATCTGATGTCACTAGCAGCGGGTTTAATTTATGATAATCTAATATCAAGGTTGCTTTTTTTTACAATGTTTTGAACAAATTTACATAATTGTGTTTTTTTGTTTTTTTTTGGTCTTGGTTAACATAGGTCTGAAAGTGAAAGGTCGTGTTTATTAGAATTAGATATCGATTGAAATATTACATTGGCAAATTGCTGATTGTTTTTTTTTTTTTTCACACGGTAGTCATTGGTGATGACTAGATGTCATCAATTGCGTGGTGTGTAAATTTAAGTCTGACTTTCTTTTTCTCTCAACAGACGCTATGTCTCCAAAGATCACAGTGGAGTTGCTCAGGCAGCTCCGCCAGGCCATGAAGAACAGCAAGTACATCACAGAGCCCATCCAAGCATACATTATCCCATCAGGAGATGCACATCAGGTGATATATCAATACACTAAAACCTGCTGTAAAAACCTTTGAGCTGGGCTCCACAAATGTGATTCCTGTGATTTAGAAATGTACAGACTGTGATTTATAAACATGCAGACTGTTTTTATAAACAGCTCAACTTGCTTGTGATTGATATATATTCAGCCTTTTGACAATTCAACCTGTGATTTACAAACATATAGTCTGTGATTTATAAATACATGGACTGTCATTTGTATAAATACTGTTTTGTATGTTTATAAACATTTCATAATGCCTTAGATTTATAAACTTAACAGTCTGTGATATTTAAATGTACAGACCATGATTTACAAACATATAGTCTGTGATTTTTAAACACATAGCCTGTGATTTAAGCATTCAAACTCTAACCCATTCAACCTGTTATTTATAAATGTACAGACTGTGATTTGTAAAAATCACTTCATGTGATTTCTAAACATTCATACTTATAAACATGCAGTGTGATTGATATAACCTGTGATTTATATAACTTGATTGAACCTGTGATTTATAAACACAGCATGTTATGTATAAATATTCAACCTGATTTATAAACATACAGACTGTTATGTGAAAAAAATAAAAATACTGACTGTGATTTATAAACATTCCACCTTATAAACATGGAGCCTGTGACTTAAAAATATACAGCCTGTGATAAATAAACATTTAAGCGTATAAACATTCAACACTCTAGAACCAAATTACATCATTCGCTTCAGCTGCTGCAGTGTTATTGTATGTGTGTTTGTCCCTGTTGTGCCTTTTAATTTCTATTGTGTGAGTGGATGGGCTTCCCTCACCCCCTCCTCTCTGACTCTGTGATTATGAAATTACCTCTGATTACGTGTGTGTGTGTGTGTGAGTGTGACCTCCTGCCGAGTGTTTTCCTTCATTCTGGCTGGTTAAATTAGCAGTAATTAGGACTGATTGCTGACAGAGCTGATCTCACTTTTTCCCTTCATTTCTCTCTTTTTTTCACTGCATCCTGTACAGACTGTGATTTATAAACATGCAGACTGTTTTTATAAACAGCTCAACTTGCTTGTGATTGATATATATTCAGCCTTTTGACAATTCAACCTGTGATTTACAAACATATAGTCTGTGATTTATAAATACATGGACTGTCATTTGTATAAATACTGTTTTGTATGTTTATAAACATTTCATAATGCCTTAGATTTATAAACTTAACAGTCTGTGATATTTAAATGTACAGACCATGATTTACAAACATATAGTCTGTGATTTATAAATACATGGACTGTCATTTGTATAAATACTGTTTTGTATGTTTATAAACATTTCATAATGCCTTAGATTTATAAACTTAACAGTCTGTGATATTTAAATGTACAGACCATGATTTACAAACATATAGTCTGTGATTTTTAAACACATAGCCTGTGATTTAAGCATTCAAACTCTAACCCATTCAACCTGTTATTTATAAATGTACAGACTGTGATTTGTAAAAATCACTTCATGTGATTTCTAAACATTCATACTTATAAACATGCAGTGTGATTGATATAACCTGTGATTTATATAACTTGATTGAACCTGTGATTTATAAACACAGCATGTTATGTATAAATATTCAACCTGATTTATAAACATACAGACTGTTATGTGAAAAAAATAAAAATACTGACTGTGATTTATAAACATTCCACCTTATAAACATGGAGCCTGTGACTTAAAAATATACAGCCTGTGATAAATAAACATTTAAGCGTATAAACATTCAACACTCTAGAACCAAATTACATCATTCGCTTCAGCTGCTGCAGTGTTATTGTATGTGTGTTTGTCCCTGTTGTGCCTTTTAATTTCTATTGTGTGAGTGGATGGGCTTCCCTCACCCCCTCCTCTCTGACTCTGTGATTATGAAATTACCTCTGATTACGTGTGTGTGTGTGTGTGAGTGTGACCTCCTGCCGAGTGTTTTCCTTCATTCTGGCTGGTTAAATTAGCAGTAATTAGGACTGATTGCTGACAGAGCTGATCTCACTTTTTCCCTTCATTTCTCTCTTTTTTTCACTGCATCCATTCATTCTGCAGAGTGAATACATCGCGCCCTGTGACTGCAGACGTGAATTCATCTGTGGATTCAACGGCTCTGCAGGTGTGTGTAACTTCAAAGTATTCACTTTTATATAATTGCGATATGACAGCAGTATCATTTAATACCTTTGTTACTCGATCACAGTGGAGATTTATCAACTATAGAGCTACAGAATCATAGGTGAACACACACATAGGAACAATGGCATTCATTACTTAAGATTACTTATATAAATAGAAATAGATCATCAGCAGACAGTATAATCCCAGATTAAAAAATTAAAAAAACTTGACAATTCTTGACAGTGTCACTACAAGGCAATGCAGTTCACCCCACCCCAATATCATTCACTCAAAGAATCATTCTGCAGAGTGAATACATCGCGCCCTGTGACTGCAGACGTGAATTCATCTGCGGATTCAACGGCTCTGCAGGTGTGTGTAACTTCAAAGTATTCACTTTTATATAATTGTGATATGACAGCAGTATCATTTAATACCTTTGTTACTCGATCA
The DNA here is from genome assembly GCF_001515625.1 of Sinocyclocheilus rhinocerous. NCBI lineage: Eukaryota > Metazoa > Chordata > Actinopteri > Cypriniformes > Cyprinidae > Sinocyclocheilus > Sinocyclocheilus rhinocerous. Next base: position 539,657 of record NW_015642048.1, on the reverse strand, counting down.
CAGTGGAGATTTATCAACTATAGAGCTACAGAATCATAGGTGAACACACACATAGGAACAATGGCATTCATTACTTAAGATTACTTATATAAATAGAAATAGATCATCAGCAGACAGTATAATCCCAGATTAAAAAATTAAAAAAACTTGACAATTCTTGACAGTGTCACTACAAGGCAATGCAGTTCACCCCACCCCAATATCATTCACTCAAAGAATGGGGAAAACATACAACCTGTGATTTATAAACATTCAACTTTTCACGCATACAACCTGTGATTTATAAACATTCAACTTTTCACGCATACAACCTGTGATTTATAAACATTCAACTTTTCACGCATACAACCTGTGATTTATAAACATTCAACTTTTCACGCATACAACCTGTGATTTATAAACATTCAACTTTACACACATACAACCTGTGATTTATAAACATTCAACTTTACACACATACAACCTGTGATTTATAAACATTCAACTTTACACACATACAACCTGTGATTTATAAGCATTTAACCTGTGATTTATAAACAATCAGCCTGTGATTTGTAAACATATATCCTGTGATTCATAAACATTCAACATTCAGCTTTTGTTTTATAAACAATCAACAGCCTGTGATGTATAGACATGTATAACTTTATAAATATAGAGCCTGTGGTTTGTAAATATGCAGCCTGTAATTTATAAACATTAAGCCTTTTAAACAATTAATCTGTGACTTATAAATGTAGGCGCTGTAATTTATAAACATGCTTGCTCCAGGTACTGCTATTGTGACAGAACAGCATGCTGCTCTATGGACAGATGGGCGGTACTTCCTGCAGGCCAGCCAACAGATGGACAATAACTGGACTCTGATGAAAATGGGTACAGTGAATGTTAGCATAGTTTTATGATGTGCGGTTGCTAGGTCATTACTTTTGTTATCATATTGCTATTACATAATCGTGATAGCATGTCGGCCAAGGTGCTGCTTTTCATAAGTCATTGCAAAACATTTATTAGAATATATTCCTGAATTTGTGACTGAACTTCATGACTTTACTTAAATCAGTCTTGAGCTTTACATTGATTAGTGTATAATATACAACATTGTTCAAAAGAGCAATCCGAAAATGATTATGACATTTTGTATGGTCAGGGCTGAAGGAAACACCATCTCAGGAGGACTGGCTCGTCAGCATTCTTCCAGAAAACTCCAAAGTGGGAGTTGATCCTTGGATCATTGCTGCCGGTGAGGAATTCAACGACAAGACCATAATGAATATAGTTCTGCATTATTACAAACATTTTCATTCATATAAATAGGGGTGTCATGCATATATATGTTAGTGAATTCAAAATTATCTATTTTTTAAAGTAATATTATTAATTTATTAAAATTATTTTATTTATATTTTATTAAAAGTATTAATTGGTAAAATGGGCATTCTCTCATCCATATTAATCTAGACTACTGGAAATAATGAATATAGTTATCCATACAAATATTTTCATACATATTAGGAGGGATTTCATTTATTTTTTTTATTCTTTACATATGTGTGCATAAGTATTTTTTAAAAATGATAGTAATACAATTATTTTATTTAAAAATGTATTAATAATTAGAATAATTAACATTTTAAATCATGTAACAAATATATTGAATAAACATTTAAAAAATAAAATGAATATTAATTGTTTAAATGGGCATGACGCTTCTGCATATTAGTTTAGACTACTGAAAATAATGAATATACATCCATATGAATATTTTCATTCGTATCAGTAGGGATGTCGTGCAACATTTACTTTATTTCTCTTTATTTGTTGTTCGTTACATATGTGTAAATATACTGTATTTTGTTGAATTTAAAATGCACTGTTAAACTATTTTTCATAGAAACATAATTGTATTAATAATTAACATCCAAGGCTTATTATTATTCATTTGTACCTTCTATAGTATTTTCACATAATATTGAGGATGCCATGAGAGAAATCTTAATTATTTTAACTGTTAGACATCATGCTGGTGCATCATGTGTCTGTGATCGTGTTTTCAGACCAGTGGAAGAACATGTCTAAGGCTTTGAGCAGTGCGGGACACTCTTTGGTTGCAGTGCAGGACAATCTCATTGACACCATCTGGGAGGATCGGCCCGCTCCACCCAGCACCAAACTCATCACGCTGGGCCTCAAATACACCGGTCAGCACATCTCACTGGATGATTTACAGTATAGAGATATGACCTTACAGGTCAGTCATAAAGCATCCACAAGATTGTGCCACAATAAAATAAGACAAAATGTTGTGGTTGCTTTTTCCCCACGTAGGTCTCACCTGGCAAGATAAAGTTACAGCTCTGAGAGGAAAAATGGCAGAAAGGAAGATTTCCTGGTTCGTGGTCACAGCTCTAGATGAGATCGCATGTACGTATCGCCATACAGCACGCTTTGTGTGTGTGTTTTTAGTGCTCAGATCACGACTTAGCACTTGTTCCCTCTCCACTTTCTTATTAAAGAGCTCTTGTGTCAGATGTTGATAATTATGGACATGATTGCGCGAGGGACAAGCTTGTTTTGCCATATTTAGGAGGACAAATTTAGGGAAATTTAGTAATGATGCTGAAAATGTAACTTTGCCGTTACAGAAATACCATTACATTTTAAAATATATTTAAATAAATATTTATTTTAAATTGTAATAATATTTTGAAATATTTAGAGTTTAAATGCTAGTGTATCTATAAGTTTGTGTATGTAATTTATTATTCACATTCTTTGGCCTTTTTACGGCATGATAGAAGATTTATGAATTAATACTGAAAATATAAAAATAAAATCTCACTTTCTCTCTACAGGGCTTTTTAACCTGCGTGGGTCAGACATAGAGTACAACCCTGTGTTTTTCGCCTACGCGATCATCGGCATTAGCAACATAAAGTAAAACTGCATTCCTGGTTCTTCACTTTATACTGAAAATTTCCTAGATTTCAAATGAAATCTGACACTCATAGTTGTCCTTCGCTCCATATGTTGTTTTAGATTGTTTGTGGACAGTAAGCGTCTGTTGGACCCTGCGGTCCAGGAGCATTTGGAACTGGACAGTCCGAGCAAACCAGAACTGACCATACAGTGTTTTCCATATGAGTCTGTGTACACAGAGCTGCAGGCGGTTTGTGCGGCGCTGGCGCCCAAAGAAAAGATGTGGATTTGTGACAAGGCCAGCTGCGCTCTTACACAAGTCATACCCAAGGTCAGTCAAGATATGTAGTGATTTTGTGCTTGTGAAGACTGCAAGTTTTTACTGATGCCATTTCCTGCAGAATATTCCGTCTTGTTCAGAAATGTGTCATATTATTTAAGTTAAATGGTTGTCTTTTTATGGTTGCTATGCAACCTGTGTTCTAAACCTTAAAGGAATAGTTCACTCACAAATGAAAATGATGCTGGAAATTTACTCACTCTCACCCTAAATCCAAGATGTAGATGAGTTTGTTTGTTCATCAGAACAGATTTAGGTAAATCTAGCATTACATCACTTGCTCAGTGAATGGGTGCCGTCAGAATGAGAGTCCAAACAGCTGATATAAACATCACGATAATCCACATGACTCCAGTCCCATCAATTAACGTCTTGTGAAAGCTGCATGTTTGTAAGAAACAAATCCATTATTAAGAAATTTTAACTTTGAACCTTCTTAGGCCAAAATACGAGTCTATAATCCATAATAATGCTTCCTCCAGTGAAAAAGGCTATCCCTTGTTGTCCTCTCACATCAAAACCCAGCAAAATATTTGTTCAGACCAGTTTCAGACTGTTTTCACTTGCTTAATCTGTGCATATTTCTCTCCTGATTCAGACAAGACAACTTTTTAACTGGAGAAAACAATATTATAGATAGAGGACTCATATTTTAGTTTGAAGTTACAAATGTCTTGATGAATTTGTTTCTAAGAAATATGCTACTTTTCACTTTATAAGATGTTAACTGATGGACTGGAGTAGTGTGGATTATTGTGATGGTTTTATCAGCTGTTTGGACTCTCATTCTGACGGCACCCATTCACTGAGGATCCATTGGTGAGAAAGTGATGTTATGCAGAATTTCTCCAAATCTGAACAAACTCATCTACATCTTGGATGACCTGTGGAAAAGTACATTTTCACCAAATATTCATTTTTGGGTGAACTATTGCTTCAAGAAGTCTTGATATTTGATTTGTTTTTTCCATCTAAAGTGGTCGAATATGATTAAATATTATTGATTAAACAATTGTAAGCGTTCAGTCCCACAGATCTGCAATCCCATACACACCCTTATGTCTGGCTAAAGCCGTCAAGAACCCCACAGAGATCCAAGCCATGAAGATGGCACACGTAAGTCCACATAACTAGAGATATTTCAGAAATCTTCAGCTTTTTTTGCTTTATGAATCACAGTATGTTTATCACAGATCAAAGACGCAGTGGCGCTGTGTGAACTTTTTGCTTGGCTGGAGAAAGAGGTATCATTGTGTACAATTTACTCACTGGAAATATATCTAGGAGTTTTTCTCAGTGTGTCTGCTTTTTTGTAGTAAAATGTCCTTTTTTATTGAATGAATGAAGAATATATAAGAGCTTGTATTTGTCATTTGTACAGATTCCCAAAGGTACGGTTACAGAGATATCAGTGGCAGATAAAGCTGAAGAATTGCGCAGGTGAGTCAAACATGCTGCATTTGACCTGTAACAAGAATCAAATAATGAATTTATCCAGTGACTTAATTAAATGTGTATATATTTCTATAAAGAACTGCAGTTTGGCAGTGAGTTTAAAAAGCTTCATTACTTGTTTTTGACTTATATGAGATTGTGGTGTCACTTACTGGTGATCTGTGGAACTGCAGACACTGAGGCAGCAAAAAAAAAAAAAACACACTGTTGAAAATCTTTTGTTTCTATCTAGTCAACAGAGAGACTTTGTTGGGCTGAGTTTTCCAACCATCTCTAGTGTGGGACCAAATGGGGCTATAATACATTACAGGTGAGCTGTTCTAATAATCTAGTATTTAATAATACATTTAATTGAATTTTTGTTTTATTTTTAAAGTATCCTTTTCTGTCTTGTTTTTTAGGCCTCTCCCAGAAACCAACAGGACTCTTTCTCTAAATGAAGTTTATCTTATTGACTCCGGAGCTCAGTACTTGTAAGCACACAAACACTGCTAAAGAGAAAAAAACAGTCAACCTAAAAGATTATATTTATTTGTAAATTTAGCCGTTCCTGAGTGAAATGTAATTAAAATAACATAATTAAAATAGTTTTTTTTTTAATCGTATACTATAAGTCTATATTTAAAAATGTAGCTGTCCGGGATAAATAAATACAAATAATATCTACTATGAAATTAGATTTTTTTTAATCTTTGGTATTCAGAGATGGAACTACAGATGTGACCCGTACAGTGCACTTTGGCACACCCACTGATTATGAGAAGGTAAATAATCTCAAAGAACCTATGGATTTGCCATTTCCATTACTTTATTTTTTTCTTCTTTTAATTTTACTTCGAGATCAAACTCTCTTCCTACTTTAAAGTCTGAAAACGCTATTATAATGCTAACAATTCTGTCTTTCCACGCTCTGATCTCCACAGGAATGCTTCACATATGTCCTAAAGGGACACATCGCTGTCAGTGCTGCCGTTTTTCCCAATGGAACCAAAGGTAAGAGCCTGAAATCAGACAGTTGAAGCAGTTTGAGAGAGAGAAAGGTTTTGTCTCAGTGGATTGTGCTCTTGGGTTCAGGTCACCTGTTGGACTCGTTTGCTCGCGCTGCTCTCTGGGACTCTGGGTTGGACTATCTTCATGGTACCGGCCACGGTGTCGGATGTTTCCTGAATGTACATGAAGGTCCATGTGGCATCAGCTACAAAACGTTTGCAGACGAACCTCTGGAGGCTGGAATGATTGTCAGCGATGGTATGGAAATGCATACGTGCTTTATTTATATTTTCTCTCCTTATTTAAGTGATATCTTTACATCATACATTGTCAATTACTTCTGAGGTAAATTTGAGTCTTGTACAATTTTTTTTGTTTCAAGAGCCTGGATACTATGAAGATGGATCTTTTGGCATTCGGATAGAAAACGTTGTCCTGGTTATTCCCGCCAAAACTAAGGTAATGACTGCATCAAATCACACCTTAATCTTTTCATATTTATACCTAGAAAATAGCCTACTTTAAGTTTCTGATGCAGTTCATTGCAAAGATGCACTAGGTTAATTTTTCTCCCAGTGTTTTGTTGCTGTTGTGTGTGTGTGATGGCTTCATCCACACCAACAGGTGTCAGTATTGAGTCGAAGACATAACAGCACAAACTAAACCAAAAACTATTTAATGTACTTTTGAGAGATCTAAAGTATGATGTTTCAGCTTTTCCTTTCCTTTCTTTCAGTATAACTACAGAAACAGAGGTAGTCTGACGTTTGAACCGCTCACTTTGGTCCCCATCCAGCTGAAGATGATCAACACAGACCTGCTCACACAAAAAGAGGTAAAAGCAGGCCAACAGATTTTCTTATATAAATGTAATTTGGTTTAGTTGAGTAGTGTTAGGGTATGTTTACATGACAACAATGTACTAAATATGGAAAAGTTTTCCTTTGCATTTTTTGAAAAGTTTTGCGAAAACTACTTTAAATTTGTGCCAGGCCAGAAGTTGGTGATGCCACTTTGTAGAGAAACACTGCGCGTCTGCAAACATACCTATAGATTGAGCACGTAATGACGTCACTGTTTCTACAAATTCATTTTTTGTATTTTACACGATTATATTATTTTCAATAACTTTCGGGCCGCCAAACCACTGTTGCTGTGTAAATGAATGGCCAAAACATACGTTTTCTGTTTTTAGCTAAAACTAAAAAATTGTGTTGTATAAACACCCCCAATTAGCATGCTAACTTTATGCTGTGGCTTTAGCAATTAGGCTGTTTGTAGGCCATTTGTAACTATGAAAAAAAATCTCACAAACATTGTTTGTTACAAAGTGTTTATTTTTTTTATTTTTATCTAATAAATTATCTAAAAATGATTAAAGCCCAACGCACAACCTTTCATAGTAATACTCCAGTTGCATGGGCATCTGTTGTAGTTGCGTGCGTCTCCAGTATTTTTGTCCCCCATCCCCTCAGTTTTGTTTTTGACTGTGAAACCACAGGCCAGGGTCTGTTGTCACCTTGTGGACAAGCTAGCTAGTGCAAAAAAAAAAAAAACATGTTCGTTTCTGGCTACATGTGATTGCGTATTCTGCTAATGACAATATTTAAATCATTATTACATTACGCTTAGGTAATTTACATCAAATTACATCGGCATACGTGTAAAAATTAAAGTGTACTGAAAACTTACGACCACTATTGTGTGATAATTCACAACATTTGAGTAAATAAATCCTTTCAACCTCTATGAAATGGCTTTCATTATCCACCTTATTCCTAAACGCGGAAGTAAGCCTATGGGCCAGACTTCCGGTTCAATAACGAGAAGAATAACAACATGCAGTAAACGGTAAAACTGTTTGCACTACAAACCAGTGTTCATAATTAAGATGATACACTAAAATAATATGGTAAGACACACCAATGTGCAATATCAAGCAGCAAAACAAGCCGTTTTGTACAGCTAAAAATAGCTGGAAGCGAATGAGACCGGAAGCAAGACCCATACAATTTACAAATGACCACACGCCTATTTTTACGTGACAAATATTGTTGATAACTCGGATTGCTGTAATAATAGGTACTTGTCTTCCTGCAGCATGATTGGGTGAATGACTACCACAAGAAATGCCGGGAGACGATTGGGGCGGAGCTCAAGCGGCAAGGCAGGAAAGAGTCTCTGGATTGGCTGATCCGAGAAACTCAGCCGATTGTCTAAAAATATTGTTGATTGATTTTTTTTTTTGTCATCGTTGCAACGATCGCCAGTGATTTTTCCCTGTCGTTCTATCTCATTTTTGGTCTCTATCTGCTTTTCTGGTGGATATAATTCACGTTCTGCTTCTTTTGTAAAGCACGCTTTCATCAGCTGTTTTATGAGCCAATTAAACAGTGTGGAAAAAGATACGCAGCGTTTCTCTTTACATTGTAAGAAAAAGAGCAGCATGAACATTCTGCTAAACGTCTCTTTTGTTGTTCTACGTAAGAAAGAGCGTGATACAGGTTTGGGATGACATGACGGTGTGCAAACTGTTCTTTAAACACTAACTTTCTACAGCTGCATATAAAAAAATGGGCGGGGCCAGGATGATGCCGCTGGTGGGGCTGTTGGCGTAGTCCTGCAGCGTGAGTGGAGTGTGTATGGACACGGTGTGAGGGGGGATCCTGTCCTCCTCGTGTCCCACAGGCAGAGGGTTGGTGTAGATGTAGTGGATGCGTGAGTTGTCCTTCGGCCCCTCCTGTCTTCTGAACAGGGCGAGCGGGTTACGGAAACTATGGGTTTTCCTCACACACATAACACCCACTGGCTCTTCTGGAACCTCGCTGGCTATGGCGCTCTCATAGACACGAGCCCGTTTACACTTCCTGTGGCACAAAGATACGTACCGTTACAGCTATTAGACACAATTTAGGATCCAATAAGATGGTTTTGACCAAAAAAGATGGTGATGGGAAGAAAAATAATATTTCAATGCTTTTGCATTCAATCACAAAACTTCACTCAAAATGTTTACGTTCTCTTGCAAAAGTATTGCGTTTCCCTGATAAAGTTTGCATTCGCTTACAAAATTATTCCTTTATGCCCAGGTAAACTTTACGTCATCTTGCAAAAAGTATTGCGTTTTCCTGAAACTATTTGCATTCTCTTGCAAAAGTATTGAGTTTCCCTGAAAATCTTTGCGTTTGCTCGCACAAGTTTGCGTTTCCAACTTTGCATTCTCACATAAAAGTATTGCATTTCACTGGGAAAGTTTGTTCTTACGCAAAAGTTTTGTTTTCCTGAGAAACTTGGTTAGCTCGCTAGAGTTTTGCACTTCCCTGAAAAGCGTTGGATTCGGTTGCAATTTTTGCGAGAGAGCAAGTTTTGCAAGCAAAAGTTTTGAAATAAATTATATTGCAATGCTTTTGCATTTGATCACAAAACGTTTGCATTCCCTCGAGAAACTATGCATTCACTTACAACACTTTTGTAAAATATATAGTGGGAGAAAAAAGTATTTCAATATTTGTGGGTTTCTGCCATTTGTAAGGGAAAAAGTTTTTGTGGGAGCACAGTACTTTTGTGAGAGAATGCAAACGTTTTGTGAGCAAACGCAGCATTGAAACTAATTATATTTCAATGATTTTGCGTCCCCTGAGAAACTTTGCATTAATTTGCAAAACGTGTGTGATTGGAAATAATATTAGCTAGGAGGAAAAACTAGATTTTAATGCTTTTGCAAGAAACTCAAAAGCAATGACAAAGTATATTTCAATGCTTTTGAATTCACTTGCAAAACTTCTGAGATGGAAATAGTGAGGCAGGAGGAAAATCTATTTCAGTGCTTTTGGAAGTGAATGCAAAAATTCTCAGGGGAACACGATACTTTTGTGAGAGAACTCAAAATCATTGAAATATAATTTTCTCACATACTTCAATTATCATGTCTCCTTGGGGGATTTACTTTTTTCTTTCAAAAGTACTTTTTGTTTTAATTTTGAACAATATATCTAGTTTTACAATTAAACTGCAAACTTTATGTGAAATATTTTGCTAAAATAAATGTTTATTTGCCCTTTCATTGCCAAAATATTCAACATTTTTAAAGATTCTTTTAACGCAAGGACATTTATGCAAAACATTATCTGTGGCTTAAGTGTCCAGCACTTTTTTGTGGCGTTGTATGTCTGTTTACTCACCTTCTGTGTCTTCTGTACAAGATACAGCTGATGATTCCTGTCACTGTCAGGACGCACAGAGCTATTGATGAAAGGGTGATGTTGAACACCTTGACTTCTGTGTGAGAAAAGCGAAAAATAGATAACGTAAGCATATTTGCTTGGCTTCAAATGACAAAATATACTCTTTAAGATAACATGTCGTGATTGTCAAATGCTAGTAGATCATGTTCATGAGTTAAAACACGGTTTACTCACCATAGAGAGCGGATTGTGTTTCTGTGTCATTTGGTTTCAATAAGGCCGTCCCGTTAAGAGACAGATCGATCCCCGTTAGGCTCATGCTGCCGATGGTATGGGCCAAAAGTGTCCAACAAACTGCTCGGTCTGGAAAGAGCTGGTGAGAATATTCATTAGTATGAAGCCATGTGACTATGTGGATTTGTTTCCACGGAAACGCCGCTACTTCATCTCGCTAACTTCATTCAACTTCGACAGTTTGGGGTCCTTAAATATCCAGACCGCATCCCAGAAACACAGCAAAACAGAACGTTTTTGTACCTAATCCAAAGAATCCAGAGAACAGGATTCATTTGGAAACTCATTAAAAGTGTTTGCGCCAAATAAAGGGTAACTTTCATAACACGTATGTCTCTTTTAGCGGGGCCTGCTGCTGTCTGAACAGATAAACACAAAGCCTGCATTCATTAGCATTCATGCTTCATTTCATCTGGGACTTCAAAAACAATATTACACAATTAACTCTGGCTCTCGACATGAGAATGCTGGGAAATAATCCCATGATGCTCACACATTTCCCACATTGTTTACAAAATGCTGCCTATTCTTGATTTGCCTTCAAAGTTATTTTCTGGAATAGCTGGTTTCTATTTTTAGACTATCCCACTGGCCTTTCTGTTTATAAAATAAACAGATTTCGGTTCCGCGTTTCCTAAAGAACATTCCTCAGACACAAATATACACAAACATTGTGAATTTGGCCACCATGTGTATTATCAAGACTGAGACGGCCCAGTAAAACATAATGCAAATGGGTGGTTGACATATAAGCCTGAAAAATTTTTTTTTTTTAAACTTCAAATATTAGGCATAAAAAATATTGAGCTGTGTTGTACTGACTCTTGAATTTCCCAAAGGCAACAATATAGCAGTTTGGTAAACAAATAACAATTAATAATTAAATTGTCCTTAAAACTGAACCACCTGTGAACAGATTAATTCATCCTGACAACAGATGAGGCATGAAAAAAAAACAAATAATTAAACCATGAAAGCAAATTATCAGCAAGTATTTTAAGTCTGTGACACTGCCAATAATTTCTGCTAGGCAATGTAGGAAGATCTGACACTCAAAGTATTTACTCCATCCATTCATAGTCCGCAATCTTGTTAATCAGTGAAAGAACCTTTGGACTGACTGCCGATTGCTTTCTCGATGTGGTCTTCTCCACTTTCGATCCCTTCTCGGGGTTTATCTTAAAAAGGCATCTGTTGAATGGAAAAAAATCCTTAGTAATAAAACATGGACTGTAACATATGCTGTGAATATATTAAAAACAAAGGCAGAATAATAAGACTTTGCACAGGGCATGCTTGTGGTGGACGTTTGCTATAAAGACATGTATGTGAGAGGATGTTGTGCGTGAGACAGACTGAGAAGATTGTTTGTGACAGTGTAAGAGAAGATGCGTGTGTGAGAGTGTGTGTGTGAGTATGAGGATGCGTGTGTGTGTGTATGAGGATGCGTGTGTGTGTGTATGTGAGAGTGTGTGAGTGTGAGGATGTGTGTGTGAGGATGCGGGTGTGAGAGTGTGTGTATGTGTGAGGATGCGTATGTATGTGTGTGTGTGAGGATGTGTGTGTATGTGAGAGTGTGTGAGTGTGTGTGTGTGTGTGTGAGGATGTGTGTGAGTGTGTGTATGTAAGAGTGTGAGTATGAGGATGCGTGTGTGACGATGCATGTGTGAGAGTGTGTGTATGTGAGAGTGTGAGGATGCGTGTGTGATAGTGTGTGTATGTGAGAGTGTGTGTGTGAGGATGCGTTTGAGAGAGTGTTTGTATGTGAGTGTGAGGATGCGTGTGTGAGAGTGTGAGGAGTGTCACACCATATGACGTTTTGTTCAGTTTAGCCAATCTCTTTGTTAACTAAAAACAGCTAGCTTATACTTAGCATGTAAATTGCCACATGGCAGCAATGATTTTTAAGAATTTATAAGTAAAATTTGTAAAAAAGTGTTTAATTTTTATGTAAATAATGTCACACCATAAGACACAAAACATTGACCACTAATGAGCACATCAGTGACAGAGCTTTTTAATTAAAAATTAAAAAGTCAGAACTCACCTCTTCACCTTCCAAACCACTCCAGAGAGGACACTGCAGCTTCCTGGTTGAGTGTGGACCTCTTCATCATAATGATGTCCAAATTATTGCCCGTTCAAAATACAGATTGTAATGTCACACCATATGACGCCCATTTTATGGACAAAATGTATTTAGCCAGAACTTGCTTTAAAATCATGCACAGACATCAACACTTTCTGTGTCCATTAAAAATGCCTAATTCTGTTACTTAAACTGTAAATCTATCAATTATTTATACTTTGCTGAGATATATTGTCATATTAGTAAGGTCACACATAGTCCGGACAGTCACACCATATGACAATTTTGATGTTTAGATCAAAATTTGAAGTAGAGGTCTTTATACACCAGTAAAGCTATGGTATGCTGTAATAATATCTTGTCAGAGGAACAACATAAAGATATAAATTTTTAACAAATACCCATTTTTATTAGTATATGACATCATGGACAGGTAGAACTGCATGTCATGTCATCCACCCAAATGCGTTGTAAATTTTTTAGTGTCATGAATGTTTACTGCATAATAGCCGATTTACATATAATATTTGGACAGATTATGAAAGCTTTTACTTACAAATGACAGAGAATTTTACCAGACTTATAACTTAAAAAGGCATATTTATACACCATACATAAGTACACATAGATATAGTATATTAGTTAAATGAATTTAATGACTCGTCTGAATTGTTGCTCATGCAATGCTCAAACCAACCGCTAGATGTCAGTGTTGACGCTGCGATACTCGGACGCGCAGATATTTGATATTGTTATTATTATTAACGTCAGAGCAATATAACACAGTATACGTACATAAAATCATATAGAAAACATGTTGCATAGAAGTGTTTAAACATGTGCGCCTTACAAATAATCTTTTGAAAAAGAAACAGTTTTGGAGTTTTGCTTGGACACATGGGCCTAAATTTGTTTAGGCTATACTTTTTTGTATTGCTTACTTTTTTTCCGGTGAATGAACAATTTAGCAAGAAACGCAGCAGTAGCCTACAGGTTTGGTAAGGAGCACCGTCCGTCTATTGATTTTACCCCTTCAGAGACTGACGATTTGATGTTGAACTTAATTGTAGCTTATTATGTTTAACAAGTGCTCGGATATACACATTAATTCAATAACGGAGTCTTAAAAATATCTCCATTGCATTAGGTAGCAAATAAACATCGGACTTACCTCATAAATATCCGCTTTGTATCAAGCACGAGCTGGACGTAAAGTTAGGCTACATATCATAAAACGATTCATATTTCAAAATACTACACATAAACCGCTCTGAAACGTTTTAGAATGAGTCATGAATCTTTGACTTATTGGCTCTTCACTCAACAATATTTATCTTTGTAAACGTAGGCCTACCCTTTTTTTTCATGAGGAAATTTGATTTGTTTGGCTGTTGTGTCTCGTAATTTTATGGCAAATGGAAATCAAGTATTTTCTTCTCTTTTAAGACCTGTGCTGAAAGGTACAATCATGTAACAACACTGTATTTCAAGCCTGATGCCAACATGTGGAACAAATTACCAAATTACCATCTTGTTTGGTCTCCAGCCTGAACATGGGTTGTAAAAGAGTGCTAGGTTTAATTATTTGTATAAACGTGTTGCTCTTCATGTTGTGCCAGAGTCAATAGCTCTGATGCAGAACCGTGTGCCCGCCCAGCGCATAAGAATCCATGGGACCACTGACACCTCACTGCCCTCCTCAGTGTGTTTGCTGAACTGCCTGCTGGGTAAATCTCGGTTATACTGGACTCAGACATGGGTCTATGAGAGGCTTCAATGCTGATTTATGACAAATGCCAGTTATAATAACACAGAAAGGTCGTTCTCACCATTCGACAATGGCTGCCACACAAATAGGCTACCAAGCAATTCTTGTGGGTCGTTCCCAGCGATCTGCCTAATGTTTTCACAATTTTTCATTTCAGAAATCAATATTGTTCCTGCATGATAAGCCCAGGATACTTCACAGTAATGAAATATTGATAGTGTGAGGAATTCTGTTTGAATTAGCCTATGTGGTGATTTCATTTGTCATTTGTTGTTTATTTTTAAAGGGAACAGTCACATCATAAAGTCGTAGGCTATTCGCTGCCACGTTAGCGGATTTTCACGGGCAAAAATTGTTTGGAGAATTAGCCTACTTGGAGAAATAAACTTGTGAGATATAAACTTGCAATTGCGAGGGAAAAAAAGAGCTAGAATTGTGACATTAAAGTTGAAAAGACTTATTTTTTTCGTGGCAGGAACAAAAGATAAATGAATAAAAGAATTCGAGAAAAAAAAAGAATTCTGAGCTCTTATCTCATAATTCTGAGAATGCTGAGAAAAAGAAGTCTGAATTATATAAACTCAAGTAAGCCAAATTAAAGTTAGAGTTGTGAGATAAAAAAGTCGAAACTGCCTTCTGATGGGGCAAATTCCTATTGAAACGACTGGATTTTGCCCGCGAAAATTTGCCGAACAACAGTAGCCTAAATGTGATCGCACATTAACAGGTGAATGACACACTTGCAGAAAATTCATAAACTGCTTAAGAACGTTACTACATACTAGTAAAAAAAAAAAAAAAATTTTAATTTCAACAAAAGTTACATTTTATGCATTTATTTTACTGGGTTTAACTAATGCAAACTGGCAGATATAGTCTGATGAAAAATAAACATTAAAAAATAAAAATGTTCAGTAGCCTATCATGCTAAATATATCTGTAGTAAGCCCAACTAGCCTACTTACAAACCAAAAATAGTTAGGTTCTATGTTTCCACAGCTGCGAATGGCAAATCTCTGTGAAATATAGGCTGGACAACAAACTGCATCCAAAATGGGAACCATTTATGTGCATGTTGTACATAATATATCAGTGTAGTTTTACATGGACCATGACCCATTAAACAGACTAATAGTGGCTTTGTGACCCTGGTCGAACTTACATACATACAGAGGATAAACACGGGATATTTAATGCATAAACACACAATATATACATATGGACATGCAACATATAAACATGCTATAGTCACAGGCATGAAACTGAAATGACATGAAATTATGAAAGCAAATATTTAGTCAAATTCAAATTTTAAAATGCTAAAGTATCAAAACCCATATTATAATGTTCTAACAATTTGCAGCAGTTTCCTGAAGAAAATATAGTGAATACTGATATTGTCTTTCATACGTGTTATGCAATGCAGTCTTATCTACAGCATCAGAACATGTTCATTCATCTGAGAAATATTGCTTCAGAACCAGCATTGAAATATTAATACATGAGGTTCTTAGTCTCAAAGTCTGACTTCATCAAGCAAAATTGTAAATCATATTTCTATTCTTCACAAAGATGCTTTTGTTTTCTTTTGCTACTTTTTTTAATTAAATGCTAATTATATTTTACATAATCAAACCTGAACTCTAAACTTTTTATCATTGTTTGATGTTACATTTATTTAGTCTTTGTTTGTTTGTTTTTTAAGATTATGCTTTTATGTTACTCAGACTCAGAGTTTATTTTGTTATATGCTTTTTAGTTAAGCTATTATAGATGTTTATATTTTCAGTTTTCAATTTAATTTCAGTTTAATTCTAGCAATTATATGTGATTGTCATTTTTTATTTTTTAAATATTGCTATTTCGTTTTTGTTTGTTTGTTTTGTTTTATTTGAGTTTTAAATTTAGTTTAGTTTTAGGTTGTTGTTATTATTATTATTATTTTTACAATATTACTATTTAGCTTTTCTTTGTTTGTGTGTTTTGTTTGAGTTTTAATTTTAGTTCAGTTTTAGTTTTTATTTATTTCCACTTAGTAATTTTAGTGCTTCAGCTTAAACATTTAAGGCAACATTTGTAATTATTGTTTAGTTTACTTTTTTTTTCACCTAATATTTATATAATGTTATTTTCTAAGATGAATAGTTTGTATAATTTTCTATTTCTGCTTTATTTTATTTAATAATTAAATTACTAAATGTATTTATTTATTTTTATTTACAACAACCAGCTAGTGCTTGGTGTATAATTTTGCATTTCTTTACAAAACATTATTTAAATTATGATTTTTGTTACATATTATTATACATGTTATAAATTGCCAAAAGTACCCAAAGAGAAAAAAAAACAACCATTAAAAGTTAAAAAAACTTTTTTTTCATAAATGATAGTTGGACTCTTATACAAGACAAATGACTGCATGATTTAAACGACACCAACAACATTCAGTGGAATGTCTGGCAAAAACGCTTGGCTGAAAAGTTGTCCAAAGTAAGTAAAGCTTAATCATTCCCTACACATTTGTATTTATTGCTGTACTAACGCATGTAGTTAACGAAGAGATCTACTTCAGGGGTGTTTGTGTGTAACACTTGTCGAAACAGAGTTGTATTTGGCACCGATGGGCCTTTCAGAGTTGAACTGACCTTAATCCAGATGCTCAGCATGAGATGCGTGTTCGGCTGGACCGCTTCTGCTCGCAGGACTACTCACAGTTTGGGAAGTGAGCCGTGAGCACAATGTGGGAAGCGGCGGAGAGTTCGTTCACTCAGCGAGTCAGAGACAGAGCTCAATGACAGTGAATGGAAGCAGCGCTCAGACTCCGTCCACTATTCAAACAAAGACGTCAAACTCCAGCTTAACAACAGTTTACATGATAAAGTGCAGGAGAAAGACACCGTGCTGAGAATCATTTCCAAATGTGGTGTGGCAAGCCTAATTAAACTTCATTTGGTTACTTAACGTAACCTTTTGTAGCATGACATCACATGCAGCATTGTGTGGCGGCTCATTCACATTAAATCAAATTTAATTTTGTTGCTTTCGCTCCAAAAAAAAAAAAA
>NW_015642048.1:513983-522444 GCF_001515625.1 Sinocyclocheilus rhinocerous | reverse complement strand
TATCATTTACAAGTGTATATATATATATATATATATATATATATATATACATTATAAAATACATAAAATAAAAATAAAAAATATAGATAATATTTAAAATAAGTTTGCTAATCAAATAGATATAAAAAAGCAGAACATTTAGATGGATGGATGGGTGGATGGATAATATTTAGAATAATCTTGCTAATTAATCGTTCAAATAGAAATTATTATAGATGTTTATATTTTCAGTTTTCAATTTAATTTCAGTTTAATTCTAGCAATTATATGTGATTGTCATTTTTTATTTTTTAAATATTGCTATTTCGTTTTTGTTTGTTTGTTTTGTTTTATTTGAGTTTTAAATTTAGTTTAGTTTTAGGTTGTTGTTATTATTATTATTATTTTTACAATATTACTATTTAGCTTTTCTTTGTTTGTGTGTTTTGTTTGAGTTTTAATTTTAGTTCAGTTTTAGTTTTTATTTATTTCCACTTAGTAATTTTAGTGCTTCAGCTTAAACATTTAAGGCAACATTTGTAATTATTGTTTAGTTTACTTTTTTTTTCACCTAATATTTATATAATGTTATTTTCTAAGATGAATAGTTTGTATAATTTTCTATTTCTGCTTTATTTTATTTAATAATTAAATTACTAAATGTATTTATTTATTTTTATTTACAACAACCAGCTAGTGCTTGGTGTATAATTTTGCATTTCTTTACAAAACATTATTTAAATTATGATTTTTGTTACATATTATTATACATGTTATAAATTGCCAAAAGTACCCAAAGAGAAAAAAAACAACCATTAAAAGTTAAAAAAACTTTTTTTTCATAAATGATAGTTGGACTCTTATACAAGACAAATGACTGCATGATTTAAACGACACCAACAACATTCAGTGGAATGTCTGGCAAAAACGCTTGGCTGAAAAGTTGTCCAAAGTAAGTAAAGCTTAATCATTCCCTACACATTTGTATTTATTGCTGTACTAACGCATGTAGTTAACGAAGAGATCTACTTCAGGGGTGTTTGTGTGTAACACTTGTCGAAACAGAGTTGTATTTGGCACCGATGGGCCTTTCAGAGTTGAACTGACCTTAATCCAGATGCTCAGCATGAGATGCGTGTTCGGCTGGACCGCTTCTGCTCGCAGGACTACTCACAGTTTGGGAAGTGAGCCGTGAGCACAATGTGGGAAGCGGCGGAGAGTTCGTTCACTCAGCGAGTCAGAGACAGAGCTCAATGACAGTGAATGGAAGCAGCGCTCAGACTCCGTCCACTATTCAAACAAAGACGTCAAACTCCAGCTTAACAACAGCTTACATGATAAAGTGCAGGAGAAAGACACCGTGCTGAGAATCATTTCCAAATGTGGTGTGGCAAGCCTAATTAAACTTCATTTGGTTACTTAACGTAACCTTTTGTAGCATGACATCACATGCAGCATTGTGTGGCGGCTCATTCACATTAAATCAAATTTAATTTTGTTGCTTTCGCTCCAAAAAAAAAAAAATCAGTAAGTCTCGTTAAAATTGAAAATTTGCTGCAAAACTCATTTTTATCTGAAACCAGCATCAACAAGTGACTACATATTGTTGTCTGCTTTGTGTGTTTTTCTGTTGCATCTTGATTGGTAACCCCGCCCACCGCCAAACCTCATTGGTCCAACACTTCACTCCACATTATGAACAAGGAATATTAACATAATATTAAGGAAACATCAAAGCTCTGTGTGTGTGTGCGTGCGTGCATGTGTTAATTAATCGTTCAAATAGAAATATAATATATAATACGTAGAACATAAAAAGTATGTATGTATGTATTTCGATAATATTATACAATATATACAATGTACAATAATAATAATAAAGATAACATAACATTTACATGCAAACACTTTAATTTTATACAAATATAAAATTAACAACTTTAAACAATCGTTTATTTGTTGTTTGGTTGTTGTTTTTGCCTTTATAAAAAGAACAAGCTAAAAAAATTCTACAGCTATAAATTGACTCCATGAATTCATAAACACACTTTGTCTAGAAAACGGTGCAGAACTGCAAACCAGTCTATAATGTTCTCTATACACTCTCACTGATGCGTCTAAGCAAGTCATTTATTTCAAGAGAAAGCTTTTTTGGTTGTGATTTTGTTGCGTCACACAACTTTTTTTTTTTTCCAGACTGAAAACTAGTCTTCTTGTGTTGCACTTTGTTGGAGCACATAATAAATATAACATGCAGTACAATCTAGTTTTGTCGTGCGTGGGTGCGTGTTCAGATTTTTACATTTTCTTTTTCAAATTCATGTAATTGGCTAGTTTTATATTTCCTAAGATAGAACCCACATTGGTCCACCTCACTTTAGCATATTTACTTATTGTAATATATATTCAATAACATATTAAAATTGTATCCTCATTGTACGTCTAGAAAACGGTGCAGAACTGCAAACCAGTCTATAATGTTCTCTATACATTCTCACTGATGCGTCTAAGCAAGTCATTTATTTCAAGAGAAAGCTTTTTTGGTTGTGATTTTGTTGCGTCACACAACTTTTTTTTTTTTCCAGACTGAAAACTAGTCTTCTTGTGTTGCACTTTGTTGGAGCACATAATAAATATAACATGCAGTACAATCTAGTTTTGTCGCAGCACTTGATTGTAGTGGAGTAAAACTGAGTCAGGATGAATCCAGCAGCAGGAAGCGGGCCTCATGTCTGAGCGTCTGTGGGAAACTTTGATTATTTGACTGTTTGTATGAAGTGAAGTGGACCGACGACTGTCGGCACATTGGTGATTGTGTTCAGTGACAAAAGATCAGAACAGAAGACCACCCAACACACACGCCATGCTGAACACAGGAGGATACTGCTGTGAATATAGACAGACATAAATATAAATCAGTCATTAATACATAGTGTGTGCCTGTTTAAGAGTCAGATATGAACTGTAAGCAGTATAAAGTGTGTCTGAATGCATGAATCTTTAAAGAGTGTTGCTCTGTATGTCTGACATATTTCAGGCTGAATTGAGTTTCACAGATTAATCTCTGTCTGTTTTTTCTCTCTTCAGGCTGTTTTACAGATCCTGGATGGGGGAGCCTGACAGCCCACACAAACACCCCAGTCGGGACGTCCCGGCGTTTCATTAGTGATGGCAAGTCCTGTCTGAGCTTTTTACTTGTGTAAACACAGATTCTGTCCATGTGATGAACTTCAGTGCAGTAGAAAGAATGAATGAGATGGAAAAAAGAGAAAGGAAAGGAAGGGGAAGAGAGATTGTTATGATTAATATCCAGTTTAGAAGACGACATCTGATCACAAAGTTGTCCACGCTGTTCCAACTTACTGACAATATTAACATTTGCCAGTATTTTTTTTGTAAACTGGCGAGTGAATTGGATAGAATCCTTAAAGGGCCAGGTCATTTTTTCTTTTTTTATAGATAGATAGATAGATAGATATTTATATACAATATGTAACAAACATAAGTATATAAATAATATTTACAATATATTATGTAATTGATATATATACTATATATTTTAATTTTATAATGTTGTTTTCATAATATATACAGTATTTTTATAATACCATATACTGTATTGTACAGTATATAATATACATAATAATACATATCTAAATTATATTTATAATAGGCCTACAATACTATATTTAATTGTAATATATACTTGTATATTTTAATTTTATTTCCCCCCACAAATTTGAATAACTAAATCCCTTTCTAAAGAACTTTCTTGCCCATTTGTTGTTGTTACACACAGACAGACAATTAATCAATAAATAAAAACTATGCAAGATATACTTTCGGGGGGAAGCTACTATTTTGCCAAACCTGACAATATTTGACTATACTTCAAAGCAGAAGAACTGCTTCAGTATACCTGCCTAATATGCCTAATCCATATGTATTTTAAAAAATCATTATGGCTTTTCTTGGATTAAAGAGCTTTCAGTGGAGACTGAGCCACATTCACTGTGAAATACCACAAACTCAGCAGCACCGGATCCAGCGCTCGAGGAGGTGTGGATTGAATCAAACTCATCCCTGCAGCAGAAAGCGTTCTGAACTCCACTACACGTCAACACGGCCTCTGAAAAACTGCCAGTGTGCAGCAGTAACTCATCTGCACAGAGACGGACACACGTGATGATTCATGACGGGAGTGTGAACGCAGACACAAGCCATGCCAGAACACAGCCATTCCTCTCTGTCTGCCGGCTGATAACACACCTCCTGCTAGATCCCTCAGGACAGCGGTGACAGAGCAGTCAAGTGCCAAACGCTTGACTGAACCAGTGTTCTGTGCATGAAATGAAATCTTTTACACCTGCAAAATGCAAAAACAAGATTTAGGTAGTTTCTCGAAAAACTGCCCATACAACTACTGTTGGTGTTGCTGTGTGGTTGCTGAAGAGGTAATTAAGTTAATTTACATTAACAAGTTAAAAAAGAAAACCTTTCAGGAGTTAAATGAAATATTTTCTTGAATTTTTATAATATAATATAATATAATATACACCTACATTTAAAAGTTTGGGGTTCTTTTAATACTAAATTTTGTAATACTTTAGTAATGTGACAGCAAAAAAGTGACAGCAAAGACATTTATAAATACTATTTCAAATAAAATTAATTATATTAAATGTTATATTCACAAGAAACTTCCAAAAACCTTTAATATATAATATAATATAATATAATATAATATACACTTCCATTAAAAAGTTTTGATCAGTTTTTTTTTTTTTTAAGAAATCAATTATTTTATTCAGCAAGGACACAAATCATCCAAATTGACAATAATCTTTTTCAAACAAATGTAAAAATTGTAAAGTAGTTATATTTTCAACGAGTGAATGGTTACATTTCCTTCTTAGTACCGACAAGCGATGAAGTAGATGAGGCTTATATAACCCAACTCTAACACATGCCAACACAGCTGTGTATGCAGATAAAGACACAACACAACAACAGCTAACGTGCAGTTTTAGGAGCACGTCCAATACATCTGCAAGCACTGAAAATTAGGTTCTAAGGGGCCCGATGGAGAGCCGGGTGCATGAATCTTGCTGAGAAATTACCTCAAGATCAGTCAAATTTAAGAACCATTTCCGGCACTGTAATATACATCCATTACGAGGTCATTAATCTTTTGAGTCTGACAGCTATATTCTCTCACACTCCATGATCTTACTGCTACAGCTTTATGAGAGAGATTTTATTTCCGCGGTCTGTCCAATAAGTTTTGCAGTCGGAAAGATCCAGCTCAGATCCATCAGGTGGGTCTGGCTCTGTAAGAGCAATGTCAGGACGATGTGTTTCTGTACAGCTTCAGACTTCTGAGTAGCGCGAGTATAAGCGGCCTCAGCTCTGAACGCATTCCAGCGGTGAAGTTTATGCAAAGGAGCCGTTTTGCTACATTACATATCCGATGCTATCAGCAGATCTCTGCTGAAGCGGGAACATAATGCTGTTGAAAAAACATGAGGAATGAAGCTGCATTTGTTGACGTAAATGTACTTGTGCTGCAAAAAGGCAGATAAATGGCAAATGGAAAAATGAAAACGGGTCCAAAAAGCAGCTTTTATCAGTCTTTAAAGTTTCTAATGGGATCAAAGGAAGGTTTGTGAGCACATTCATGCACTTATAGGAGTGGGAGGGATTTCTTGCAATGTTTTTTGTGATATAAAAAAGTCAATTTTTGCATTTTCTGATTACCAAAGGGTTGTTAGACAGTTGCTAAGGTGTTCTGATTGTTTAGGCTGTTGCTAAGGTCTTCAGACTGGTCGCTGGATGTTACAGTTCCCGTTTTATCATCTGCGAGATAAAAAAAATCATAAGTCGGATCACTTAGAAACGAAATCTGCATGGTTTGTGGTATCATTCATGTCTATAACACTTATGGTTTGTGACAAATTACATGTCAAAATTAGTTAAAATCCATAACGCAACAATAATAATACGATGCTAGCCTTCATAAACACTGCTAATGAGTTTGAACTCACAAGTTACTAATGGGATGAAGAAGGGAAGGTTTGTGAGTATATTCAGACACTTTTTTGAGTGGGAGTAATTTTATCGCAATGTTTCTGTAATAAAAAAGCAAACTTTTACATTTTACGATGAAAAATTGAGTAGTGTTTTCTATGCAAAACTTAAAGGTGCAGTATGTAATGTTGACAGCTAGTGGTTGTAAAGGGTACTGCAGTGGGTACCGCCCCTCCTCCTCAGACAAATACAATATTTTGTGTATATTTTTGAAATACAGTTTTTACCTCCATGTCATATTTTTCTAGCACCATGTCCCCACAGGGCTCTGTTATATAAACCATTCTAAAGAATGAAATTCTTCTTAACTGCAATTTTGTTTTTATATTCTAAACTTGAGGGGGGAAAAGAGTTAGGAATGATATTTGGAAAAAAAAAAAAGAATAAAAATAAAAACTTTTTTTAAAGAAAACTTTTTAAAATTCTTAAAATTCTTACAAATCATCATAAATAACTGCTAATACTTAATAAGGTTTAATTTTATCGTTAACATTTGTCAGTATTGAATTTGTTGTATTAAGGTACCGTCATATTTACCATTGTTCTGCGCATTTTCAAGGGCGAAACCTCCCCCTCTTCCTCAGACTCCATGCTCGCAGGGGTTGCCAGATTGAGGAGACGCAACAGGAATGAGCGCGATTGACAATGGTAAGTGATGAGCCTTAAACTATAGGTTTCTGAGTTGATTTATCTGCGTTTTATTATTCCTCTGGTCAGAGAGCTTTTTAGATGGATGGCAAGTTTTTTTTAGGTCGGGTAGAATCTGTGATCTCTAACTTCCATGGCTGCAATACGCTGAGTTTTCCACCAACTGGCAACCCGCGGTGTTGAAATACTATTGGGTAAACTGTCAGTGGGCGGAATCACACCGAGACATTCCAAAACAGACCGCGCATTTCAAAGTAGAATAATGGAGAAACAAGTATGTGTATGTAACAAATGGTTGTTATGTGTTTGCTAAGGTGTTCTAATTGTTTAGGTCGTTGCTAGGGTCTTCAAATTGGTTGCTAGGGTGTTCCCGTTTTAATATCTGCCAGATAAAAATCATGTCTAATCGGATGGAAAAGAAACAGTACACTAAACCACATGGTTGGAGATATCATTCATGTCCAGAGTACAAACGGTTTACAGCAAATTACATGCCAAAATTTGTTATAATCCCAATCGCAACAGTGATAACAAGCTAGTCCTTATAAACACTGCTAATGAGGAGTGTAATATTCTGTATCTATTCAGGAGTTTGATACAAAACACTGTTTTGGACTAGCATACCTACATGAACGAACTCACCTTGGAGTCGCTCCAGAACAGATGTAGTCTTGGAGTGCGTCCATGTTTCGCCTCCTTTGAGAAAATACAGAGCCGAATCT
This sequence comes from Sinocyclocheilus rhinocerous, assembly GCF_001515625.1. Classification (NCBI taxonomy): domain Eukaryota; kingdom Metazoa; phylum Chordata; class Actinopteri; order Cypriniformes; family Cyprinidae; genus Sinocyclocheilus; species Sinocyclocheilus rhinocerous. The sequence goes on along the minus strand of NW_015642048.1, from coordinate 515,008 downwards.
TTTGATTAGCACAAATCCGAGTGATTCATCGTGACATATTTACGTCGCAGTTGTGGAGACGAAATCTTAAACACAAAAAGATGCGGTTCTCATTTCTACAGCAATATAAAATATCTCACCACCTTCACATTGGCTTCGAGTCAACTGAGATTGGATACAACTCACAAAACAGCTATAAAACTGGCAGAAATCTTTATTCCGAAGGCTTCATTTAAGCACTTTCAGCAGACCAGACATTACAGGGATGGTAAATCTTTTTAAACCTCTAAGTGGCTAAGATTAAACCACAGTTCAACTCTTGCACATTACAGAGGTAAAGTCTGATGGATGCACTTGTTCGTATGTGTCTGGTTTATGGGAATATGCAAAAGATGGCCACTTTTCCATGGGCACGAACTCATCAAGGAAGATATTCTTGCAAACGCACGCTTGGTTTCTCTGGGAAAGAGGCTCAGACACTGGGGAGAGATGGATGTGGGGAAGCAGGAGGAGGCCCAAAAATAGGCTGACATCTCTCACATGGAGCGAATAGGAAAAATGTGCCCTCCGAAGAACCGTTTTCACAGGAGACAGAGGACCACAAGCTGTCAGAACATCTCCAGAACACCAAGAACTATGTATAGAGTCCTTTAGAAATTACTTCTGCTTTCTGAGGATATCTGTAAGTCCAAGAACAACATGGCCGAGTCAGGATTTAGCATCGTATAGGTAACAGGTTACAGCAGGGAGACCACCAGGGTCCACTAAGGAATAGTCATATAATACAAAGCCCCTAAATATGAATATTTTAAAGATTTCGCATTCTCTTGTCAAATGTTTGCACTCCCTCAAAAATTAGCATTTGCTTTTGAGATGGAAATATTAGGATGTGGGAAGACAAACCACATTTTAATGCTTCTGCATTAATGTCATGTTTATGAAAAATGTCATATTTATCATCATGTCCCCACAGGGGCTCTGTTATATAAAACATTCTTAAGAATACAATTCTTGTTAACTGCAATTTTGTTTTTATTTTCTAAACT
>NW_015642048.1:513044-513699 GCF_001515625.1 Sinocyclocheilus rhinocerous | reverse complement strand
CTTGGGGGGGGGGGGGGAAGAGTTAGGAATGATTTGTATTCACAAAAAAATACTCTATAAGAATTTTTTTTTTCTTAAGAAAAGATCTAAAAATTCTTAAAATTCTTACAAATCATCGTACATAACTAGGGATGTAACGATTAACCGCGAGCTGGTTGAAAATCGATTCAAATACGTTACAATTCAAATCGGTTGAGATGCTAAACAAATCGCTATTCATTTAAATGCTTTGTTTACAGCGCTTTGTTTACAGCGGAAACCAAGGAAACGCTTTAAGCGCCACCTGCTGGCAGAGAGTGAATCTGCGTCTCATTCAGCTCGTCTGCTGTTTCTGTTTCATGCAGATATTTTTTATGTATAGTTTCACAAAACTGGTGTCAAACCATTCTGTTTTTGCTTCACATTTCAAAATTATACAATGTAAAAAATGCTCATGTTGCATGTATGCAGTATCTTTGTTTGGATCGTGATTAAAATGCAGTGGTTGCCTCTAATTTTAAATGGAAAGAGCACAGACAAAGCCTTATTTTGTATATGAAGAGATTTATTTATTTGTGTTACTTATTTATTTGATATGGGTTTTGTTTTAAAATTTCAATTTAGTTTTGTTATTTACATTTACATTAAATTTAAATTTTGTTATTTAGCAAACGCT
>NW_015642048.1:507183-512561 GCF_001515625.1 Sinocyclocheilus rhinocerous | reverse complement strand
TTTGTTTATATGAAGAGATTTCTTTTATTTGTGTTACTTATTTATTTGATTTGGGGCTTGTTTTAAATTTTCAATTTAGTTTTGTTATTTACATTTACATTATATTTAAATTTTGTCATTTAGCAGATGCTTTTATCCAAAGCGACTTACAAATGAGGACAATAGAAGCAATCAAAAGCAACAAAAGAGCAATAATATGCATGTGCTATATTAGTATATTATTATAGTGTTATATTTCAATTTCACAAAGAAACGTGCAGCATTTTGTCCAAGCAATAATAAAAGGACACATTTCGTTTATAATGTGTCTTAAATCTCATTTTGTAAAAAAAAAAAATTGTGTATCGAATCGAATCGTGAAATCAAAATCGTGAATCGAATCGTGAGTTGAGTGAATCGTTACATCCCTATACATAACTGCTAATACTTAACAAGGTTAATACAAATTTTATCACTAATATTTGTCATTGAATTTGTTGTATTAAGGTACAGTCACATTTTTTGCCCACACCAAATTTTGCCAAAATTTCATTAACGTTCGCACATTTTATTTTTAAGAAAAAATATGTTCTTAAAGGGATAATTCACCTAAAAAAATAAAAATCACCCTATGATTTACTCACCCCCAAGCCATCTTAGATGTATATGACTTTCTTTTTTCAGACAAATACAATTGGAGTTATATATAAAAAAAAATGTCCTGGCTCTTCCAAGCTTTATAATGGCAGTGGATGGGTGTCAAAATTTTGAAGCACAAGAAAGTGCCTCCATACATCATTAAAAGTGCTTCACACGGCTCTGGAGGGTTAATAATGGCTTTCTAAAGTGAAGCAATGCATTTGTGTAGGAAAAATATCCATATTTAAAACTTTATAAACCGTAATCTCTTTGAGGGTGGTGTAAAACATGGGGTAAATTTATTTTTTGGGTGAACTAACCCTTTTTAGAAAACATTTAAGAACTTTCTGTTATAATGCAACTTTAATTATGGCAATAACACGTATTCTATAACAAGCCTCATTAGAATAAAATGAGACGTGTTTGTGTTGAAAATATTGACTTAAAAAAAAAACAATTACTTTTTGCATACTCTAAAGCAGGTACTGCATTTGAATTAAAACCTGCTCTGCAACCGTTAAAATGTATGGTCTGTCACATAACATTGATGACATTACAAAAGTACTACATTCGTCATGTCACCACTGTCATGTGACCTACGGAGTCAATGGCGTCGTTTCACTGCCATTCTCAAATCCTCTCCCGTGGCCTCATGGGATAGAAAAGTGTCAATCAGAAGCACACTTCAGAATTATACCAGAAGTAGAAGGACTTCTGGGAACTTTTCGCCTACTGTTTTATGAATACTACGTACGAATTCAGACATACTACTCAGCTTACATATGTTTTTTTGCCTACAATATAGTATGGAAGTAGGCATATTTGCTCAAATGCTAATCAAGCACATATACAATGCTCACATGTGGTAGGTGCAAGATGCGTGAAACAGGTGTCGCTATTGACAGTGTTGACAGTTAGACTAGCTCAAAACCAGCAGGTCTAAGCTGGTCTTTCCAGCAGGGTGCTCTGTGAAATATTCCCATCATTGCAGGAGTTTCTCAAATCACTGTTTTGCGCGGATGCTTCTCTTTTTTCCTCGACTATTAGGTGGGCTTTCCTGAGGGAGTCAGCAGGCAGGTTTCATCCACGTTGCCAACTTAAACAGTGAAACTACATCCAGTGTAGTTTACGCTACAGTGCACGCAGTCATCCGAGCGTGGAGGACCGGAGAGGGGAACAGAGCCGGACTGTGTCCCAAGAGAGGGGATTTAGTGGGGGCTCAAATCAACGATCCCGCCGCTGCCAGCTGCAGTTCGGAGAAAAGGTCTGTCCATCCACTCTGGAGATCGAGAACTTCTCAGGTCTCCGCCGTCAACATTGAATCAATTTGTACGGGTTTGTCAGATCCTGCTGTTTTAACTGGCATCACTCCGAGAGGGACCAAAAACACCGTTCTGACATATACGTCGACTGGGACGTAAAACATAAGAAATACTGAATGATTAGACTCTCATATGTGCGGTTTACTGTAAATGAGAGTCGGATCGTGAGCTGATTGTCAGGTGCTGAATGCTTGCTTTTCCAATGCGTCGTGAGCAGGAAGAACCGATGTTCTCAAAGAAGCAGAAATGTATTCGTGATGATGGTCGGTTGGTTGTGAACGATAATTATAGTGTCCTCGGAGAAGTCCAGCTGGAGAACTTTATATCAGCAAACTCATGAGCACTATTTATGAAAACAAAACATTTCAGGCTGGTTTTTGTTCTGGTTTGGTGCTGAAGGATCAGAACAGTTATGCTACCGTTAAAACCTGTGAACAACTATTCAAAAATACAAGAAAGCAATTCATACATGCAATGACTTGAATACATATTGCTGTATATACATGCATGTGTGTGTATCCATTACACACACACATATTATGTTAACAAAAACTTTTATTTTGGATGCGATTAATTGCAGTTAATCGTTTGACAGCACTAATATATATATACATACATATATATATATTATTTATTTATTTTCTCCATTTGTCTGACTAATCAGGTTAAAAAGGTCAAGCTTGCATTAAAATATCCTTCTAAACAATTACTTTTAATTTTAAAGTAGGTTAAGTAGGTTATTTCAGAAAGTGAAAGGTTATATTTTACATAACATTTATATTGTACGAAATTTTATTTTATTAATTAATTATTAATTAATTGTTTATTCGTTTTAATTTAATATTTTAATGTTATTAAAATATAACATTTGATGTTATATTTTAATTACAGATACTTAATAGTATTTATGAACTATTAATTTATAATATTTGAAAGCAAACTTATCTTGAACAACATATTTGATTTTTTTTTCATGATTATGATTTTAAATTTAATTTTTTTAAATTTAAGAAAAATGTTATTACTTTTTATTTCATGGTTACAAACTGAAGCAAATTGTTAAAAAATTACCAGGAATTACCATTTTTTCCCCCACTATTATTGATGTATTAATCTAAAGAGGAACATTCAAACTCATTTTGATGGGCTCTTTCAACCTAGAACAACCAAGGTGTTTTCAATGTGTAAGAAAAATGTTATTACTTTTAACTTCATGGTTACACGAGAGGCATTTAGAGTAATTAAAACAGGCTGAAAAGTTTTTGTTTTACTGTTAGTACATTACTATAAGCTCGGCACATATTTTAAACTAGACCTTCACTGTCATAGACATGTAATTGTCATTGATGAATAGCAAGAAAAAGAGAGGTCGAGAGTTGAGTCTGCCGCTCCCCAAACATCAATGTTCTCATAAAGAGAGAAGCCGAGAGGTTGAATGAACACTGAACTTGAGTCAGAGCCATGAATCCATGAGCCAGACCCCTGACAATCACTCCTGGATCGCTCTCAAAGCTGTCTCTAGGATCTAAAAGATGAAAACCATATAGAGAAACCCAGAAATAAGACAGTTATTCCCAAGCCTTCAGCCTCTGTGAAATATCCAAAGCTCAAAGGTGTAAATGCGAACAGACTGTAAACTTAGTAGGCCTTAGGTTTCTGATTTAATCTACTTCTGAAGGAGTGTTTCTGAGGCCCTGATCCAACACATATGTCTACCAGCATGTTTATTTCTGTGTTATTTTACAAATCTGCAACACTGAAAATGTCTACTGAAACATGACATCAGGTTATTCTGGGTAAGATCATCTATAGGTGGTTTCCTGAGACTTGTCTGCATTACACAGATCATCTTTTGGCAAAAACAACAACCTTTCCAGACTATATAGAGGAAAATACTACAGATACTATCAGTATGCATTGTCTCTGATGAACAATAAGGAAACTGTCGCCATCACTGTCTGTCTGTGTGTGTGTGTGTGTGTGTGTGTGCGCGTTTTTGTGACAAATGAGGACATAAATTTGTATAATGACAAGGGTATGACATAGGTATTACAAGGAGAAGGTGACTTTTCAGGACATTACCCCATGTCCCCACTTTTCAAAACGCATATAAATCACACAGAATGGAGTGTATTGAAAATCTGAAATAGCACAAAGTTTCCTGTGAGGGGTAGGTTTAGGTGTAGGGTTGGTGTAGGGCAATAGAATATACGGTCTGTACAGTAGAAAAACCATTACGCCTATGGGATGTCCCCACTTTTCACAAAAACAAACCTGTCTGTGTGTGTGTGTGTGTGTGTGTTAGGTTATGATTTATTGTCAAAACTAACCACAAAGAACATTTTGATGTGAAACTGTCTTAATGATTTAGACAAACTTGATGCCAAGGAGTTTATATAGCTGGGTAGTAACTGATTACATGTAATCTGGATTAGGTAATCAGATTCCAAAAATTAGAAAAAGTACTTTATTTTAAAATACTCTGAATCAGACTACAGTTACTCTTTTATTGATTACATGATTACATATTATTCGCACAATGGCAATAAACTAGCAGTAAACAAATAAAATATTACATTTTTTTAGTAATTGTTTTATTTTTATTGATGTTATTTTTAAAATGCCCTATTTTAATTTTACATTTTTATGATTTAATTAATTAATAGCTTTTCGAACCCCTTGCAGTTCCTTCATGAACCCCAGTTTGGGAAATGAAAAAAAAAAAAAAAAAATAGTAAAAATAGTATACTAATATAAGTGTTGAGGCAATAAAAACATGTTTTGCACCAAATTACAATGTGTGTAATGTGTGTAAACTTAACTAACCACCCTTTACACAAACGTTGTTACAGTAGATAAAGTCCAGAGCCAATAAAGATACAAAAAAATGTGTAAATGTTTATAAACATTTACAAATGATGAATAGTCTCAACTTTAGATTGGGTACTGCAAAAACATGAACAATCGATTAATAAAGGATTTGTAAAGATGTTACCAAACCAACTATTAATGTTGACATATAAACCTCAATAGAAATAATTCTAAATAAATTAAAAATATTTTATAGGCTCTTTCAACTTAAAACCAGCAACCACCCAATACACCCTAGCAGCCACTTAGCAACACCCTGGCAACCACCCAGCACGCCCTAGCAACCACACAACAACACCCTGGCAGCCACCCAGCACGTCCTAGCAACCACACAACAACACCCTGGCAACCACCCAGTACGCTCTAGCAACTACCGTAGCAACATGGTAAAAAACACTCTGAACACTTTGCAACCACCCAGCACACCCTAGCAACCACATAGCAACATGCTATAAACCACTCAGCGGCACACTTTAGCATTCGCCTACAACACCCTTGCAACCAAACAGCAAAAAAAAAAAAGACTCAACACCTTAACAGCCTCATTATAAGTTTGACTGCATCCTA
>NW_015642048.1:499118-507041 GCF_001515625.1 Sinocyclocheilus rhinocerous | reverse complement strand
ACACAACAAACAAAGACCAAATATATGACCTTTAAAGACTGTGATTGAGTTAATGAATATATTAACATGAATAACTTGCGAAGTGCTTAAAATGACTAATTAAGCTATATTTTCACAACATTTGTAAATGTAAAAAAGAGCATTAGCTAATCTGTGAACTGAAGTTTAATGACATTTGTAAGCATTCAAAAGTACATTAACATATAAACTTGTAATCATTGTATAATTTCTGTTTAAATCCTTTGTAGATTTTTAAAACACATTGAGAGTTTAATGACATTTGTAAACATTAACTAATGATTATGTCTTTAATTAATTTTTCCGTACATATTATGTACATTAACTGACAGTCACCACTGATAAGCTACTACTAAATATTGTAGAAACTTAATTTTCTGTAAAGTTGCTTTGCAACGATTTGTATCGTGAAAAGTGCTATACAAAAAAACTTGAATTGAATTGATTAGAAACCACCCAGAGCATCCTAGCAACCACATAGCATCATGTTATAAACCACTCAGCACACTTCCACCCACAGCACCCTTGCAACCAAACATCAACATGTTAAACAAACACTCTGAACACCTTAGCAACCGTATAGCAACACCCTGGCAACCACCCACCACACCCTAAAAACAACATAGCAACATGCCAAAAATCACACAGCATCCCATAGCAACCATCTAGAGCACCCTTTCAACCTAACATGTTAACAACCATTTAGAACACCTTAGCAAGCCCATAGCAACACCCTGGCAACTGCCAAAAAACCATAGCAACCGGAATGCAACACCCTGGCAGAACATTGTAGCAACTGTATAGTACGGTAATACTCTAGCAACCACCCAGAACACAACAGCAACCGCATAACAACACCTTGGCAATCACCATAACAACAACATATAGCAAAACCCAGCAACCACCCAGAGTCAGAACACCCTAGAAAGCTGACAATGAATTTTGCATGGGATTTTACATCTCACTTTTCAGAAAAGGTAAATACTGTCCAGTGCAATCATGATGTCATCACATCAACTGCATGAACTTCCCCCCCAGTTACGAGAGGTTTACATGTTAGCAAGAGTGCTAACCGTTAGCAGGGAAATGCCTTCAGAGATGTATAGATGTGGTGGACAGAAGCCGTATTGTGTGTGCTATGTATGGAGTGGCGTAAAACAGATCAGCGCCTGCTCACCCTCATCTCATACCACCCAGATCACTGCATACAGACACGCCTGAGCGACCGCCAGCACTCCCATAATCCTCTCTGCTCCGTCATATTCAACAGAGAACAAGCAAGCACATTCTGCAGCACAGTTACCTCAAATTTACCACGGTAAAAGCCACACTTCAAAAGCCCTTCTACAGGGTTTCTCCAAGTTCGTCATTGCTACTGTACCTTTATGAAAATTAACCATTGTTTTACTACAAATAAAACCAAAAAACATGGTTAAACCATAGTAAACACAAATAACCATGATTTTGCTACACTAACCTTAGTTTTACCATGGTATTTGTAGTAAAACTTTGCAAACTGTAATTAACCTGCCAAAAAAAAACATGGTTGCTACACTTTTACTATAATAAAGCCATGGTTAATTTTCATGAGGGTAGATTTAGCATAAAATCTTTCTCGATGCTAATATGCTAGCCAAGATAAACAAACCTTCGCCTCACAATTAAACATCAGTAATTTGGAAACATTGTTTCCTTTGTTCCAGCTGCTTCTACACCCACAATTCCACTGGGTTCACCACACCCTGAAAAAACAAGATTTTAAAAACACAGCGCTCTGAATTAGACATCTGCTTGACGCTAATTGCTAGCGAAGCTGGAACATGTTGACGTGCTAGCGCGCTACATGACGTTTTGGGAGATATCTGCTTTAAAAAAAAGCTGACTGGAGCCCAAATCAGTCCAGAGTTGATTTCCAAATCCCAAATAAACTGAATCATCAAGGCTCGAGTGGGCGGCATTGACAACTATTTCACTAAGATATATAGCTTTGCTGAGAAGAGGAAACGAGTGGGGCTATAAAAGCAGCTCCTAATGCAGTCTGGGAGTATTAGTTTATAGCATCAGTTCTGCCGTTTTCCTACTTAAACGCAATGATGTGATGTCAGGCTAATCGAGAGCATCTGAACTCTCTGCTGCGTTCACACTTAGCAAACCTGCTTGAACTTACGACCCTCAAACCTAAACAGGAAGAGGAGACACATTAGATTGAAAGGGGTCAATATCAGGTGCAGATCATCATGGCCGAGCTATTATAATCAGAGACTGATCGGTCTTAATTGTGTAAAGCGATTTAAGAAATCAGACTAATAGTGAATTATGGAGGCCAAGAAATCACTGATTCCAGGTCAGAAGCTTTGCGAGGATTTTAAAAGACGGAATAAGGAATCAACGCCAGATATTATGTGATAAATAAGGCTTCAAGCTATAGATCAATAATATTGAAATCTTTTGAAAGTTAGATGCTACTTAAATCACACGTCATATGTATACATTTTAATTTTAAATTAAATTAAAATTGGCAACTACAACAAATTAACTTAACTGCTCTCACGAAAATGAACATGCCAAAAATAAAATACAATAAAATAAATAGAAGCTATAGCTAAACACAAATCTTCATACAAAAGTAGACATGCATAAAATAAAATAATTTAAAAAAAAGAAGCTAACAGAAGCTTCTACAGTATTTGAAAAATAATGTGTTTTTTGAACATTAAAGCATGTCAACATATTCTGTTACACCAAATACACAAAATAATGATCTTTAAAAAAGCATCATATGACCCCTTTAACTTCAATGCTCTCAACTAGGAAATGCAAATCAAATCAAACTACACCAAATTCACTCAAAAGTTCACAAATAAAAAAGCATCAAATAAAAAAATATGCATGCACATGCATATGCATCAAATAAAAAAATAATAACAGAAGCTATAATTAACTCAAGTGCTCACACAGAAAAATGCACAAAAAGCACATTAAATGCACATTAAATAAATAAATGAATAAATAAATAAAGCCACAACTAATTAACTCACATGCTCACATAAAATGCACAAGCATAATAAAATAAAATATAATAAAATAAAATAACAAAATAAAAAAGAAGCTACAACTAAACTCAAATAAAAACAAATGCATAAAATAAAATAAAAATAATAACAGAAGCTACAACTAATTAACCCACATGCTCACGTAAAAATACACATGCATAATAAAATAAAATAAAATAAGCTTCACCTAATTTATTCAAATACTCACACATAAAAATGCATACAATAAAATAAAAATAAAATGAATGAATGAATAAAATAAAAAGCTATACCTCATTTACTTAAATACTCACATATGAATGCACACATGCATAAAAAAAAGTAACTGCAGAGTGACATCAGAGATGAGAGGATGTGTGTGTGTCTAAAAACATGAAATATGAGGGTCAGAAATGTAATAAGTGGTCATTAATTTTTATGGTCAGAGATGTTTTGGCAGGTCCTAGAGACAGCTAAGAATCAGGTGTGCTCATGCTGCTCCCCTCTCTGAGACAAATCCAATGCAAGCTAATCTGCTGCGGTGACCTGCAGAGTGTCTGGACAGAAGAGGTCAGAGACGCACCATAAAAACATGAGCTGCCAATACTGCTTTCTCCAGTTACTTTACTGAAAGAACTTGGGTGTGTAAATTACGTGTTGCTTGCAACATTTCAACACCTTCAAAAGAATTTGGGAGTAAAGTCACGTTTATGAAACTGCAGTTTTGGGATGAATGGAGCGAGAAATTAAATTTCTCGTGTGAGTTCTTGAATATAAAAATGTTATACATCTATCCTCTTGATAAAACTTGTAACAAACCAGGAATTCACAACCTTGTTTTCTCTCATAACTCACACTCACCGACTGAGACTTTAATTTCACGGTTTATTGTTTCTAAAGTGCTCGAAAGCTTTTGTCATAATTATTCACATCATTCATGTGGGCACAGTTATATTTAAGCATGACATGATGACATTATTTTCAACTAACTGCCAACTAAAACTTTAAGCCAATTAATATTCCCCCTTTTTATGACAGATCTTGAGCTGGGACTGGACACAAAACACATTTTCTGGCTGCTTAGAGGCGCTAATGAGGAGAACATTACTGTGGGCCTTGAAATTCAGGTCAATTCAGTGAAAGACTCTTTTCAAATAAACCACTTCCCTCTTATCGCACCATCTTAACAGTGAGTGAGGGGATAAAGCGGGTAACTTTACACAGCGTACGACCTGAACATTACTTAACAGCCAAAAGTGCCCGACTATCAGTAAACCTGCCTTCCGTACAGCGATGCGTATCTTACTGTGTGTCGACGGCCAAAAGCAATAAACAAAGCCGAGGAGGCAGATATAGTGTTAAAGCCACTCACCACTAGTCAGAGAAAACACACATCACTCAGTCAGAGCACAAAACCACAACACAATCTCAGCCACATGACTGAGTGACGAGAAGACGAGCGTCAAACACTCACCAGCGCTGATCAAACTGAGGCGTCTGCTATAAATAGATGTGAGAAAGAGATATGAGATTCAATTACAAAATATACAGTGATTGCACAATGTGTGGGATTTTTTTTTATTGGCTGTGTATTTTTCTTTGTTAAAAATAAAACAGTTTAACACTTTAAAATAATAATATAAAATATTATGGCTTTAAAATAATATTTTTTTAAAACATTCAGGAGGTCAAAAGATTAAAATAATTTATTTAAAAAATCATAAGACATTCCATTATTTTTTAAGGAAGAAAACAAGTAAAACAGGGTGAAAGTTTTGTAAATTTGTGACCTCTCAGCTAATGAGTAAAATTACACAAATTAAATTATATTAGATACTAAATAAATAAACAAGAACCAAAGATACACCTAATTAACTCACAATGCTCATACATTAGACAAAACAAAAAGCATAAATCAAAACAAAAGCAAAACAAAATGCAAAGCAAAAACAAACAAACAAACAAATAAATAAATAAACAAAACAAAGCAAAGCAAAGCAGAAAAACTGAAAATTAAAGGCTAGGCTACACCTAATAAACTCAAATTCTCAGACATAAAATACCAAAGTAAAACTAAAAGCTAAACAAAACATAAAACAAAGCAAGCCAAGAAAACACAAAAACAAAGAAAAAAAGAAAGAAAAAAAAAAACTAAAACAAAACAAAACCTCAAAATAAAATGCTACATCTAATTAAACAAAACATAAGCAAACAAAGCAAAACAAAATAGAACAAAAAACTGAAAACAAAAACGTACACCTACTTCACTAAAATGCTCACATATTAAAAAATATATATAAAATACATAAATACATACATAAAACAAAGCAGAGCAGAACAAAATGCAAAGCAAAAAAAAAAAGAAAGAAAAGAAAATTAAAGGCTACACCTAATTAACTCAAATGCTCAGACATAAATACCAAAGTAAAAGAAAAAGCTAAAAAACAACAACAAAGAATGTCAAGACAAAACAAAAATAGAACAAAGCAAAACAAAATGCAAAGCAAAACAAAGCAAAAAAAACTAAAACAACAAAACAAAACCTGAAAATAAAAGGCTACACCTAATTAACTCAAATTCTCAGACATAAAAATGCTAAATTAAAACAAAAGGCTAAACAAAACATAAAACAAAGCAAAACAGAACAGAACAGAAAATACTGAAAACAAAAATCTACACCTAATTAACTAAAATGCTCAGACATAAAAATGTGAAATAAATAAATAAATAATAAAAACTGTCAAATAAAATTAGCAAGTGAATTATTATAAGTTAGTTTAAAAGTGAATCACAGTTTGAAAAAAAAAAAAGACTAATTTAATAACAATGCAAATGCTCATTTATATCCACTAAATAGGATACTTGAGCTTCACTGCTGGACCTGTTGTAGTACATCTAACAAAAGCAGCTGGAAACACATGTGATGAAGTCCTGAAGTGTGAGTGGACTCGGTCAGGTCAAGGACTGCAGCTCTGGACACTGGACAGTGTTTCTCTCTGCAGCGCTTAACAGACAGCCAGAAGAAATTGCCTGTTTTGGCAGTTTTTCAATGAAATTGCAAACAGCTTTGACACAAAACAACATTTTGTAATTTATCATTTGTTATTGTGCCAATAAATTCTGCAACATACGCATCTGTGAATGTTTGTCTTGAAAGAATACATTCAAAACAGCCCATAAACATGTGATTCAATTCTAAAGGTTACAAAGCAGCTGAGAAAATGACTATAAAACATATTAAGTTTGGTTTTTACAACATTTGAAACATTTAACCATTATTCTTACATACATTTTATAGGTTAATCATTTTTAAAACTATTTACCATGCAGAGAGTTCATGATGGAAACACCAGTGACATATAAAAATGATAGTTTAACTTGACCTAACTTGTTAGAGAGCATGTGAAAACATAAAATATTGACTAATACTTACAATCTTTCAGGACAAAATTACTATGTATCGAAGGAGGAGAAACACCACATACAGTATAATATGTGCAATATGTTTTAACATACTTTTTTTAAAATTCCAAACAGGGAAGTTTAGATTACTTATTGGGGATAAGATTTAATTTCATTAAAAAAAACAACTAAAATAATAAATTGATTTTATATGTGATTTTAATCATCTATAGTATTTGAAATGTATAGTATTTGAATAAATAAATAAATAAAACCACAAAAGTGCTTTCAAGGTTTCCACTATTTTGTAAACATCTTTAAACAGTTCAAAAGCTAAATAAATAAATAAACAAACAAACAAATAAATAAATAAAATTTAAATTAATTTTAAAAACACATGAAAAAATTGGGTAACAGCACAAACATATAAACTTCAAAGAATAACAAAATTAAAGAATGTATCAAACAAATGAGTATTATTATTGTCATTTTTGGAGCTAATGAGTAAACAATAATAAATAAAAAAATGGTTGGCCTATAATTTCAATTGAATATATTTATATTGAATATCTATAATATCATATAATATCTATAATATCATATAATATATATGAGTTTTTATTATATCTTATTTTTTCTTAAATTACTACTTTTGTGCAATTATTACAATTTGTGAATTATAAATTTTTGTGCATTTCTGTGTTCATTTTTTTATCAATTTTATGTTGCAAAATCAACACATCTTTATTAATATTTTGATAAGAGGAGTACAAAAAATGCATAACTTCTAGTCCAAATGTTAAATAATGACAACACAATATGATTTACTTTACATTTCTTATCCTAGACATGCTACAGATCTCTTATGAAGACTTTTGAATTTTTCTCAGGCCAAACTCTGACGCCCATCAGAGAATCAGTCATAATTAACAGAAATACATCTGTATGAAGGAGGACAGTTTCGCTTTACAGCCCGATGATCACAGGCTCAGGTTTTGAAGGTCCGTCTTGAAGTTTCTGGCTGACCTCCAAACCTGCAGAATTTCATCCTGAGCTGTGAGCGCTTGTTTGTGATGCATGGCGCTCACTCGAAGATAAACACTTTTAACTAGTGGCCATCAGGATTTTCTCTTTAACCGCAAGACAAATACTTCCTTGCCACACAGAGGAGGACTCATCAGCTTCATTAGTCTTTTAAAGTAAGTGTACACTAACAGATGTGTGAAGTTTGCCCATCTGTAAATCACACAACTGAACACCTCTGAGATCTAAATCGTGAAGCGGCTGACAGAAGTCCAGGAACAGACTCACTCAACATCACATAAGCAAGATGTCAGACACTGAAAGCCTCCGTACAGGAGTTATGATGTGCGCTGAAGAAATCTGGGTTCACGGCTGGCAGTTTGTCAGGCTAGAAGGTTAAATCCTCCCCGGCCCCCTCTATACCCTCTTGGGACCTGTCTCTAGTGCT
>NW_015642048.1:464174-499108 GCF_001515625.1 Sinocyclocheilus rhinocerous | reverse complement strand
GACCTGCACGCATTTTCGGTCGACGATTCGTGCCTAGAGTTTGGCCCGGCTGACTCCCAGGTAATCCTGAGCTATGTGCCCGGACACTGGAAGGGGCAGCATCCATGGCGCTTTGTTAGGGATCCCAATTCGTCGGTCACCGACGTGATGTCGAGAATGACAACACTCGAAGTAGATTGGGCTCTCTAAGCGAGATCCCAATTCGTCGGTCACCGACGTGACGTCTCCGTTCCCTCCTTCAGGGAACGAGGGTTACATACGTAACCAAGACATTATGTTGGGACACCACATGCTAGATTAAACACCATTGAATAATATTGTATAATATTAATCATAAATATTTAATAAATAAAGTATATGATATATTTATATAACAAAGTAATGCAACAAAAACATACCAACATATTACTGTGTGAACCTTTATTGTTACATATATTACTGGTACATTTTCACTTTAAGACTGACCCACAATGCACTTGGTTGAATGATTCCCTGAGGATCATAAATTTATTTTTACTAGTTTGAAAATACCTAACATTGTTTTCCCATTTAATTTGCTATGGTTTCCTGTCAAATCTAAAGCGATTTCAATCAATCAGTCAGTTGTAGTCCTGCAGCTGTCAGCATGTGTGTAAAACCAAATTAAAAATACAAACAATAAATACCAGAACAGATCTACTAAATTATATTAATTGAATACATGTTCGGGATGACCTGCACTCTCACTAGAAACCTCCCAGCGTCTCTCCAGCAAACCTCCTGTGGCGATTCAAGATGACCTCATCATGTCTGGAGTATCCCAGAATGCTCTATTTCAAATCTCACTAAGAGTTTTAATGGAAGGCTCATTAGATCTGATTGACGGCCCGTGGGATCTCCCTCCATTAAACTACAGCAGTAGATTGACCCCTCGAGTAGGAAACGTCACATGTAAAACGTCTCAGCTGGGTTGTAGACTAATCAAAAGCCTCAAGACAGCTTTCCAATCTGCCATACAATGAAGAGGAAACTAGATTAAAAACAAAACATTCCTATTTAAACCTAAAATGTTCAATCTAAATGACAGAAGAATCTGGTGATCACATTACATTGCTAAGGATTTTTTATTATTAGAATTATTTTTAATTTGCTTAAATGTTGCTGTTACCCATAAAGCAGCCGACAAAGTTCTTATAGAAGCCAAAAACAAAAATGCTCTAGTTTCAACAGCTTTGGAGCTGGTTGCAAAAAAAAAAAAAAAACCTGATCGTTAAAGTTAAGACCACCTTTGGAGATACCGGTTTAATTGTTTCTTAAAGGAATAGTTCATCCAAAAAAGAACATTTGCTGAAAATGTACTCAGGCCTCCAAGATGTAGATGAGTTTGTTTCTTCATAAGACAGCTGATAAAGACATCACAGTAATCCACACCGCTCCAGTCCATCAGTTAATGTCTTGTGAAGCAAAAAGCCGCATGATTGTAATCTATCATTAAGACGTTTTTAACTTCAAACCATTGCTTCTGGCTAAAATACAAGTGCATAATCCATAATACTGCTTCTTCCAGTGAAAAAGTCGTCTGAATCAGGAGAGAAATATGCACAGATCAAACACTGTTTACAAGCAAAAACAGTCCAAAACAGTTCTAAACAAATATATCAGTGGATTTTGATGTGAGAGGACAACAGGAGATGGACCTTTTCACTGGAAGAAGCGTTATTATGGATTACTGACTCATATTTTGGATATGGTTAAAAGTTAAATCCTTAATTATGAATTTGATTCTTACAAACATGCAGCTTTTCACTTCTCAAGATGTTAACTGATGGACTGGAGTCATGTGGATTATTGTGATGTTTTTATCAGCTGTTTGGACTCTCATTCTGACGGCACCCGTTCACTGCAGAGCATCCATTGGTAAGCAAGTGACACAATGCTAAATTTCTCCAAAATTGATAAAGAAACAAACTCGTCTAAATCTTGGATTATCTGAGGTACAGTGTCAGCAAAATTTCAATTTTGGGTGAACTACTCCTTTAACTTTCTTTACACAACTGGGCACTGAAATCCTAAACCAACAGGATGAGATTTCCAGAACTCTAAGACTAAGCTCATTACTTATCGGCTAATCTACACTTTGATGCATTAACTGACAATTTATATTGTTTGGTGTTACCTACTTTTGACCAAAGTAATGAAGCAAACAGTGATGCATTCAAATGGCAATTTTCAGTAAACTGTCATCGACAGAATTTACATCCATTTACATTTGTTAATCGGCCACCCAACAATGCTGTCTAAGTAGGCACTGATTGAGTTTTAAGGCTACTGTGTTGCACAGGGTAAAAGGAGGGAAAGCATGGCGTCACCAACCACATTAAGCAAACCTCATTTACTTAGTCTGAAGAATGTATATTCTTCTGTGAAGCCTCATGTAACAGTCAAACAAAAAGTGAGGGCTCTTATTACCGTTTTTATCATATCTGATGCATAAAAGTGTTCCAATATGATCATAAAGATTGATGAACGAGGGTAAAAACATACAGACATACTCCCTGCCTGCACAATTTCGGACAAATTATCAAGATAACATTACCATTAAGCTCCTGCTGATGACATACTCCCTGTTTTCCCATTCCTGAGATGAGGAAAATTCCCTGTCACCGTTAGCTTTTAAAATCTAAACTTGAACAAACAGAGCGGTGCGCAGAAGTGCTGGACGTCTAACTATATAATATAAACATCTGAAGACATGCACTCATGTTAGATTTGACACTAAAAGCAAAGGGAAAGCGAGAACGTTGGATGGGCTCCTAAGGCCTCATGGCTCCATGCATCCCAATATTTTTAATGTTGGCAAATTATCTCAAGAACATAATATTGATTTTTTTTTTCCCCACAAAACATTATTTCTAATACCTCATTAATTTTTTTGTAAAAAAAAAAAAAAGCACTTTGAAGAGTGAGAGAGAAATATGAAGCTAATATATTTATAAAAACACTAATATTAATTCATTATTTTAACAATCATTTTAGAGTTATATGGTTTATAGCTTTATGTTATCGTGGCAGTATAAAATTATAAATTTAATATAACTATACAATTTTTGCAGTACATATGTGAACTGTGCACAGTAAGCAAATTTTGTATGTTTGGAATACATGGATGAATTAATATATGTATTTACCAAAATTTGCATTATACAATAGAGCAAACTGCGAACAATACTGTCTCAACAAATATCGTAATATAGGCCAAGATTATTATTTTTTTCAATCATCATTCATTCGACTGCCAATTTTTCGACACAAATTTGTGCTAAACGCAAAATTGCATTAAACTCAATATAGCAACATTTAATTTCCAAGATATAGATTTAAACCCAACCCAATTTCATAAGAAAAGGTAACTATTTTACGAGTTGCCAATTTCATATGAATTCGTACAATTTGATGTATTATTTTTATAAAAAAAAAAAAGTATGAATTAGATTGTAAGAAAGTATTCAAAATCCCCGCCAATTTACTAAAACATAAAATATTTGAGAATTTGCCGCCAATTTACCAAAATGTAAAATAGCTATGAATCGAATCAAATAGTTATCGAATCAAGTGTGTTGGGACACCACATACTAAATTAAAAATACAACGTGATGAAGTAATGTGACAACAACTTATTATAGCACACTACTGATTGAGAAATTTGTTGCATTATGGGTACTTTTGTTTTACAAAAAGATTGAACCACAGTGCACTTAGTTAAATAAAATCAGGATTTGCCCCATTGACTTTTAAGTGTAAATTTCACACTGTAACTTGTTATTAAAATTGTTATTAAAGAAAAGGCAGGAAAAGAGTAAATTAATTTTGTTGTAATCAACCAATGTCGTTCCAAACCCGTAAGACCTTCGTTCATCTTCAGAACACAAATGAAGATATTTTTGATGAAATCCAAGAGCTTTCTGACTCTGCATAGACAGCAATGTAACCGACACGATCAAGACCCAGATAGGTAGTAAGGACATCATTAAAATAGTCCATGTGACATCAGTGGTTCAATCTTAATTTCAAATATGAACGAAGGTTTTACGGGTTTGGAACGACATGAGGGTGAGTAATTGTAAATTTCACACTGTAACTTGTTATTAAAATTGTTATTAAAGAAAAGGCAGGAAAAGAGTAAATTAATTTTGTTGTAATCAACCAATGTCGTTCCAAACCCGTAAGACCTTCGTTCATCTTCAGAACACAAATGAAGATATTTTTGATGAAATCCAAGAGCTTTCTGACTCTGCATAGACAGCAATGTAACCGACACGATCAAGACCCAGATAGGTAGTAAGGACATCATTAAAATAGTCCATGTGACTATTACCCAGAAAGGTAGTAAGGACATCATTAAAATAGTCCATGTGACATCAGTGGTTCAATCTTAATTTCAAATATGAACGAAGGTTTTACGGGTTTGGAACGACATGAGGGTGAGTAATTAATGACAGAATTTTCATTTTTTGGTGAACTATCTCTTTATCTTGTACTGAACCCAGAATATTCCTTCAATTTGTACACATTCAACAAGTTCCGCACCACAAACTTTAATGTGGGAAAGCCAAACTGCATGTAATGGCCTCTGGCTCAGCCAAGCAAGACCAGACATTGAAGAACACACAATGTAACGCAATAATGCGTGGAGGTAAACAATCTGAGCCGGTTGGCATTTTCTTCAAGCACGCATGCGGCACAGATACTCTCTCTCCCGGTTCTGGATCAGTGGAGGCTGACATACAGCTAGGATAAACAGGAATGGAATCCATGAGACAGCTTAAAGCCTGGCTTTCTGGAATGAGGGCGGGGGGTTGTAAAGCTGTCTTACTCAAAGGTGTCTTCTTACCTTCAGGCCGAGCGGAGAGGAGGGAAAAACCACACGCTGACTCGCTCCCTGCATTCCTGAGGGATCTAAATGACATTTTATGAGGAACGCACAGGCCCAAAGATCATCAAGAGTTTATAGCCAACAATAAACAACAATAAAGCAAAGCCGAGCTACGGAAGCCCGTGACACACGTACTGTCTCGAAAGATTAGGGCTTTGCCCTTTTAAACCCACTCTCTGGCTTTTCCTCTCAACATCTCTCAGTCGCTTTTATGACCGAAGCTCTGGATTAATGCCGGTGGACGGTGGTCGTTTCACACTCCATTGGTGCTATAAATCAAGCAGCTCAAATTCTGACCATACAAGTCTCCTTAAAAACAGTTATTTTAGGATTACCTTAATTTGACATCAGTAAGTGTGTTCTTGTTGAGGATGTGCTTGTACTCTCTAGCGACTGAATTTTCAAAAAATATATATATATGCTTTTTTTCTTTCTTTGATTTACAAACCAGGATATCATAGAGATTTGGAGGTGGGCTTTTTGAAATTTTTCCTTGCAACCATATATCAACACACTAACAACCCCTCAGATCACCTTAAGGCTGGAATATATTACGTTTGCCCAGATTCTTGCAGCAATTTACAACCTGGAGAAGTTGACGCTAGTTGCCTAAAGTCAGAACCAGTCTGCAGATTTGAGTTGACAGTCTTCACAGAAATTCACGTCTGAAAACACACGTATATTTGGGCCTTTAGTACCACTCAGGGAGGAGATGAGAGAACTAGGCCTGCTCTATAAACTAAAGAACGGGTCAGGAACAGCAGGCCTCTGGTGCTGAGGAACCGTGGCAGTGATATATGCTTAAAACAACACAGTGCGACTGTATCAAATGCCAGGATAGACGCCTGCAGAGACGAGATGGGGGTTTTTCATTGAAACCCAATCTATAAGTGAATTAGACAAATGAGACGTCATCTAAATATTAATGCTTTGTGTATTCATTGATGTACGTCATACTGGGCATTATAAGAGAGACCTGCTGAGCTTCAATCAACCACACCATTTGATAAAACTTATAGTTACCCCCCCAAAATAATATAATAAATAAATAAAAATTCTGTAATGATTTATTTACCCCTTGTATGGTCTATGCAACACCAAAGAAGATATTTTGAAAGTCACTTTCATTGTATGACAAAAACAGACATTCCACAAAATATCTTCTTTTGTGTTGGACAGAAGGAAGAAAGTCACACAGGATTGCAACATCAAGATGAGTAACTGAAAACCAAAAAAAACATGGTTACTATAGTTAACCCTGGGAACTGCAAATTAACCATGGTTTTGCTACACTAATCATAGTTTAACCATGGTATTTGTAGTTATACAAATGGTAATCTATACGCCAAAAAAACATGGTAACTACACTTTTACTATAATAAAGCTATGGTAGATTTTTGTAAGGGAAATGACAGAATTTATGTTTTTGGTAAACTATCCTTTTAACTTTTGAGTAATGTAGACTCAAGGTCTAAATTATTCATTTTATTATTACACAATTTTAACTTTTTACTCACTTTATCATTTAACTTGTAAGTTAGCTACTTTCTCTTTAGAGCTAGCTAATGTCTCTTAAGAATACTTGGTATCTTAACTAGCTAATATTGTTGAGTAGCTTGTGAAAAACTGTATATCTACACAATTTTAACACAATTTTTTGATCATGTTGCTTGTAAGATAGCTTGCTACTTTCTCTTCAGGGTAGCATATAGCTTAGCTAATGTCTCTTTAGAGTACATGGTAGCTTAGCTAGCTAAGCTTTTTGAGTAGCTTGTGAAAAACTGTAGATATCCATGTATTTGCTCAAGACTCAAAATGTTCCAAAATGTTAACAGTTTTACTCATTTAATAATGTAGCTTGTAGCTAGCTACTCTCTCTTCAGGGTAGCTATTAGCTTAGCTAATGTCTCTGTAGAGTAGTTGATACATTAGCTAGCTAATATTTTTTGAGTATCTTGCCAAAAACTGTAGATATCCAAGTAGATTTAATAAAGACTGACCTCAAGCATGACAGCTTTCTGACTATTGCTGGAATGTCTTCAGTTTTGTTTATTTTCTTAGTGTTAAACACTTGTAGTGACTGGCTGTTTCACAGATAGCAGCCCAGAAATCAGAAAGCCTTTTACATAATTGAGATTTAATAGACAAATTGCTGCGCAGTTGACAAAGCACTCAGGGTTATTATTCAACCAGCTGTGAAAATATGACTCAGGTTTCACTGAGAGGAGGAAAAATATTCATTACATATTCACACTCTCTGCCAAAAAGATCCAACTCACCTCAACTCTGTGTTTTATAACACAAACCTGATTAGAAAGACATTGAGGTGCTAAGCAGTGAGTATTCTGGTAACATTTCACAGCTAACATTAATTTACCACAGGTATTTTTCCTACTACTATTTATGGCTCGATTGCGCTAACGGCTAATGCTAATCCAAGCAGAATGTGCTATGATTGACAAATACTTCCTCTCAACTATTTGCTATCTTCTCTTGTTTATGAAGTGTACTGTTATGTCTTCACCCTTTTGTCAGATATCTACACGTATATTTTCACATAAACAGCTCCATTAAATACTCACTCTCACCAGCCGCCTACTGCATGACAAATCCAAGACAAGCACAAGACTTGCTGAAATGTTGAAGTCGCTGGCAAATAGACCAATCAGCGGCTGAGTCTTTGATAAGCAGCCCGGCTCGGAGGTCAGGCGCTCTCTGTGAGTGTGTGTGAGGGACAGATTGACCTTAAGAGGTCTGGACACCCATAACTCAGACTGAGAGGGTGAAAGGGTACATGGAAGGATTTAAACTCCTCTGCCCTGACAAACGTTTCTTTTTTCAACATACATACACATAGTGTGACATGTCTTAATCGCACCCTTTAATTATAGATTGCAGTCTGTCAGCAAAGAAATGCAGATCTAAGACTGAGCTGCAATAGGTTTAGTTAAGATGTTAGTCTTCTTAAAGGGCCAGTTCACCCCAAAAAATATAATTCTCTCTCTCACGCCGTTCCAAACCCATAAGACCTTCATTATTCGCTAAAAATCTCCACAGAATCTATTAAATCCCATTCACATTTCAACATATTGAAATGTGGAGGCATTTTCTGTATATAACGACCAAAACTTTGGTCTGTTCGGCAAATTATTCTTCTGTTATTTCTGAAAACAACTATACATTTTTTTAATTGTTTTTGAAAAAAAAAAACTAACATATATGCTTTTGAGGTATAAATTCATTCTACAAATATATGTCCTCATGAATTTTACCATGCATCACATGATCAAATTTTTTTTCATTATGCAAACAAGTAGCATACGAAAAAAGTGCAAAGTTCATTCCTCATCAAATGTAGTATCTACTCAGGCAGTATGCAATTTTTTTCTTCTCAAATTGATTTTTTTTTTTCTTTTCTTTTTTTTGGCCATCGTATAAACTGCTTAGACTAGTTTTAAACGTTTGTCATCTATTTTTTTCTGCAAGGTCATTATTATTATTATTTTTTTTTTTATGCAGTTACAAAAAATGTAGATTGGTCTAATTTGAATCCGAAAAGTAAGACTAATTACCACTTGGTTAATGGCTAGTTAGTCAAACTAGTTTTTAATGCAAAGTTTTAACATAATCTTGGTGCTGATTAAACAATGCAAACATATAAAATGTTTTGGGGGGTTTTTTGTGGGGTGGAGGCGGGGTTGTGCCACAAATATTTTTCACACAAACATTCTTTCGTCTGACATCATGAATTTCATTATGCTTCACAAAATCCTTTTTTTTTTTCATTATGCAAATAATTAGCCTACTAAGGAAGTTTTCCAGAGTTTATTTTAATTGAGTTATCAGGAACAGGCTTTAGAGATATCCAATGGCAATAAAGTCCAGGAGTCCAGAGCTCAGAGCATTCATCTCAATCTGTGTGTAGAAACACTAGGGGAAAAACGCCAAAGCCTCTAATCCAACCATTAACACACACACACACACACACAGATCTGACAACACTCTTAAATCAGCTCTTAAGTAAAGCTGTGTTTGACAAGTGGCCAGAATTTCTGTTCCTTTTGACCAGTTTAGTCCTCCCTGTAAATGGCATTGAATAGTCCAAAAGTTTTCTTCTGTTGTAGACAATGTCTATTTAATCCAATGCATCTTTTGAATGAAATCAGTGATTAATGCTCAAAGGAGACTTCCGAGCTAACACACGACATATCAGTACCGTAATTTATTGGTACTTTTTGGTAATTTCATGACTTACTAACTGACAACGTAAATAGGATGTTGCATATTTGTAATTACATTACCATCAAATTACCAACTCACAACATCGTCAGTATTAACTCTTATTGTTATAAGATAACCAAGAACGTTCCAGTTACGTACTATATTCGTAATACTTTAGCAATTTCATGACTTCTTGGCAACGCAGCCACAATTTCATTACCATTATATTACCAACTTACAGTGTCACCAGCACAGCCTCCTAAGGTTATAACTAAAAACATTCCAGTTACATGCTATATTCGTAATACTTTGGTAATTTCATGACTTCTGGGAAACGTTACTGCAATATCGCCTCCACTGCATTGTCATCTCCACAGCACGCACACAGTATAATGTCGGACAGTATTTCGCAAAAACTTATGAAAATAATGTTAGAATAGTGACACTGAGATACAGCTTACATAACAGTCCTAAGTATATTTTTGTTAGCTGGGTTGATCTTGTCGGAAAAGTTGCGAAAAAATTTAGTTTTTAAAGTTATTTATATTTTGCGGTATACATATGTAGTGTTGGGGAAAGTTACTTTTAGAAGTAGTGCATTACAATATTGCATTACTTCATAAAAAAGTAACAAATTGCATTACTTAGTTCCATTTTATGGAAAGTAATGCGTTACATTACTTTTGCATTGCTTTTTCTTACCTGGGCTGGGCTTGCTAACACAAATATTAATGAAATAGCACTTTTATTTGAGCAATAAATCAAAACAAAAAGCACAAATCTCATCTTAAACTAAAGTCATTTTATAACTAAAGTAACTCAGATATTTAGTTGTAAATTTAAAAGTAATGCGTTACTTTAATGTGTTACCCACAACACTCTGTGTGTGTGTGTGTGTGTGTGTGTGTGGATAGATAGATAGATGGATAGATGGATAGATAGATATACACTTAACATTGAAAATTAGGACTGAGTATTACAAATAGTAACTGCTTTTCTGGTTGCAATTGTGTGGAAACAATTATGATCTGTTTAAACATTTAGATTTTACTTCTGAAAAAATGATTTTCTCTAATCAGTGAAACATTTAGAGGTTACAAGTTCACATCTGCAATTAAAATGATTTGAGCCTTTTTTTCCATTCCAGTTCATTAAAATGTAAACCTGGTTTTTGAAACCACTGGTCCTGGTCTGGATCTGGCTCTTGACGTGTCTAGTCTCGGTCTGGTCTTGACTTCAGCTCTACTTTAAGGCACAGAGGAGCATGTACATTTCCAGATGCAGGAAATTGAAGATGATTCATCAAAGTCAAGTAATACAGATTGCGGGTCAGTTTTACTGAATTTGGCTGCTGTTTGTGAGTGGCTTGACGCATGCATCGGGCAGCTGTTACATATGTCACAACCTTGGCAGTAATCGCAGATGTGAACTTGTAACAGCTAACTGTTTCGGTGATTAGAGAAAATTATTTTTTAAAACTAAAATCTAAATGTTTTAACAGACGGACACATTTGTTTCCGCAAGTTCAACAAGAACAACCATAAACGTTTTATAGGCCCATGACTTCATCAAATGGAAAGACATCTGTAGCAGAAAACTAGCTGTTAATTAAACTAGCTTCAACAAATGTTTGGTTTCTAAAGTGTTGGTAGGCAGTAGTCCATCCTCAAATTTCTATAACATTCTAATCCTTAGAAACATGTAGGGCACCGTTTCAATGTTAGTTTATAAGATTTTTCCATCATACAAAAATCAGTTTTGGGAGAAAGAAAACTCTTATTTGCATCTGATAATGACATTAAGATAAAAGGATGCCTGCTGAGACACAGCGGAGTGTTAAAGTATCTCTTCTTCATGATTAGATAATGTGTGTGTGCAAAACATAGACAAACCTCTCCTTTCACACATAAAAACACACATTAAAAAATCTCTAGCCTGAAAAATCAAATCATCCATGTCTCAACAGAAAACTGACATTCTGTGTAGAAGGCGATAGATAGAGATTGTTGGCACCAGATAGAAAGCAGAGATCGGAGATAAACCTCCGTCTGATAGCAGCTCTCTGTCTATTGTTATGGTACATGACTGTTTATTATTGCTTCTGTAGTAAAGATAACTAAAGATGTCCCTCTAGTTAACACAAGGATCAGCAAATTCTAAATATTTTCATTCATACAATGTCAACATCAGCCACGTTCCTGGCCAATATTTTCCTCAGAATACCCAGAGTAAAGTCCATTAGGAATGTGTAGTATACACTGAACAAATATTTTTCTATATAAAAACAAAATGGGATCGTTAAATGCAAGAGGAAAAACAAACCAAGAGTCGATAGTGACCAGGTTTGAAAAAAAAATTACCTCCAGAACATCAACTATTATCTTCTGTTGTCTGTGTCTTGCGATCTATCTTTATTTTTTTCGCTCTTTTTGTTATTTTTCTGCCTCTACACATCACCCGATGTGTCAAAATAAAACATTAGCATCAAAAACAAAAGTTCACCGGTAAAATAAAAAAAAATAATGAAACTAGGTGGTTTACTTAGCTGGTTTGGCTGTTTTCCCAACTGACAGGTCCTTAAAATCTCTCTAAAACCATCAAACCAGACCAGCCTAACCAGCTTAAAGAGGCTAGAAAACCAGCTAATCACCATTTGTTATTAGCATGTTAGCATAGTGCTAACATCTGACATTTTAGCAATTCTATTCGTGTAAAAACATCTATTAAACATAGAAGCAAATGTACATATTCTGAACCTTAGTTTAAAAAAAAAACAACCATACGAGACCCTTTAACATATTTCACATTAGCAAAACAGTCCAATTTTTTACATGTTGAAAACATACAAATTCAAGTAGCTAAACTTGTCCTGCACTTTACCTTGTGCACTCGTTTGACACAAGCTCATATTCTTCTAACGCACCGATTATGGCTTTTGCGGTAGTCTCATATGTAAATATTTGCCCCCCAAAACGATCATTAGTGGTAGGTTATGAATCACAAAACTCGTTAAGAGGGAGAGTAAATAAACAGCAGGGAGACCAGGTGGAGGAATGTGTGTGTGCGTGAACAAGAGTCTATATTTCAGTCACCACACCAGGACTGCTGTACCAACACACCCTCACCCAACTACCTGAGAGTATTTTTCTTGTTCAGGGCAGTAAAATGTGTCTGGGAGGAAGTCATTAGGATGATGTGTTATCTGAGCTCCAGATGAGTTTGGAGTGTTTATTCCCTGCTAGTTTAACTGGCCGTCTGATTGCATCTACACATATGCAGGCCGTGTTGCCTTGAGATATTTTATATCCTCTGCAAAAACATTTGCTAAATTATGATCCATTTATCACCCAAAACAACAAACTTCTAAGTGACCCTATGACCCCCTGTTGTGGTTGTTTGCTCTCTGTAAGTGCTTCTTGAATGTGCTTAAAACATTTAAACAGCAGAGTAAGATCTCTAGGAGTTCTTCTTTAACAAATCCCATACAAAAGCTATGAGACCCTTCATTCAGTGAGTTGGCAGTTAAAGCCATCTTGACAGGGGTCAGGGTAGTGTTAAGGCAGACCACAATCCCTCAAATGTGTTTGTTGGTGTGACAAAAAACAAACATTTACCGGAGCACAAAAGCCACTCCATCTCGAAGGCAGCTGCTGTGAAGAGTTTACAAAGGCTTTAGGAGAGAGCATGGTGGTCTGGGAGCCATCTCTCTCTCTTTTTCCCGCCTTTTCTCATATTGATCAGGATCACCTTGTTATTTCATCTGCTGAAAGCCTCCCGTCAGTTGTTCGTTCAGTCTTGGAAAATACGGTTAATACACTTCTGTTAGGTGGACAACCTTGTTGAAAAAACCAGCATATGCTGGTTTTTTCAACAGGGAAGGTTTCCAGTTGGTCATTTACAGCAATTAGGTGGCTAAAGCTACAACCTTGTTGAAAAAAACAGCATATGCTGGTTAGGTATGTTTTGACGTTGGGATGCTGGTTTAAGCTGGTCCTTTGCACATGACCAGCATAGACCAGCATAAACCAGCAAAGGACCAGCTTAAACCAGCAACCCAGCATCAAAACATACCTAACCAGCATATGCTGGTTTTTTCAACAGGGAAGGTTTCCAGTTGGTCATTTACAGCAATTAGGTGGCTAAAGCTGTTGATCTACTAGAAGTTGGTGGGAATGAAGTGAACCTATCTTGGTCGAGTTTATTAGAGATGCTAAAACACCTTGGTTAAGTTTGTAGGGATCTATGGACCTTATCCCAAATCCTGTACTTCATGTGGACCATAGCTGTTGAGGTCCGCAATCTGTAGGGTCTCATTTGTCATATTATTATTCAGAAGGGTGCTCAAGATTAACCCAATGTGTTCGCTATGGTCTCTCGATAGTTACTGTTACCAAGTCCAAACTGATGCCAATTCTATACTACTACCCTGATAGTCTATATGACATAATGCCACTAAAGTGTGGAGTTGAGCTGGACAGCAAGGGCTGAGGGTGGGATTTGGCATGGGACCTTGGTCTTACCAACTACAAGCAGAAGCGTCAAAACCCGGGGAAAGGGGGACAGAGTGCATAGGGCCCAGACATAGGGCCCACAATAGGGGCTTTCATACCGAAGGAACCTTTTCACAGTTCCTAGAACTATTGGCGGAAGTTCCCGTATTTTGGCGTGTTCGTACCGCAGGAACTAGGAACGTATTTAGTTCTAGAAACTTCATTTGGGGGAACTAAATTAGCTTCTAAAGCAGTTCTATAGGAACTACCAGTGACTTTCTTCAGTTTTATTCCCTGTCGTCTTCTCAGTAGGAGCATTTCTGCAGATTTAATGGCACTTGTCGTGAGACAGTGGGTCGGGGAGGGTTGGAAGGACATTTCGTGATGAAAGTCAGGGTTGAGAGAGACAGGGGGATGGGGTGAGTGGTCAATCTACCCCTGCACTCTGGCCTGTCACCCTTTCTCCATGCCGTTGAGTTTATCTGTCAGCAGATGGCTAACCCACCCGCATACTGTTGATTCAGGCAAAGACACAAAACAAATGGAGAATTCACCTTGGGCTTAGACCTGCTCACCCATATCCAAGACTGAATGTGTCATTCACCTTCGGCGCCCTGAGTCGTCCTACCACGTCCACGCTTTGGTGTCATATTGTCGCATGGACTGCTGGGGAAAAGACCAATGTGAGTTACGCAGCAGTTTGGGCTTCATTAGGGTGCTTTTGGGCGACTGAAAGCACACTTTTGAATCATCAAATGACAAATGGGGCTCCCTACAGTCTCATGGACTTCACAGATACACAACAAAGGTCATGTGGACGCAAGTCCACATTTAGTACTTCATTTGGGAAAAGGTCAACATCATCTTAATTTGTGGTATTCTTCTTGACACTTTGGTGATGTAATGCCGGGGTGTCTGATCCTGCTCCTGGAGGGCCACTTTAATGCAGAGTTGAGCTCCAACAGACCCGCCTAGAAATTTCTAGTGATCTTGAAGACTTTTATTAGCTGGTTCAGATGTGTTTAATTAAGGCTGAAGCTAAACTCTCCTAGAAGGAGGCCCTCCAAGAACAGGACTTTACACCCCTGAAATATGCAAAAGTGTGGACTTTGCAAAAAATACAACAGAGTGTGTGTCAAGCATCTCTCTGAACCGTGGATATGCTTAAGAGAAGGCCAATAAACTGCAAGTCCACACCCTACAGTTCTAGGCCCAAATGAGTAAGATCACTAAAGATAATTAATCTATTGCTAAAGATGTCAGCATGATAAACAGGATGTGGCCAGTACGAGAAATGAAGAATCTCTAGGCAGCTCTCTTGTGACCAGAGCATTGCCAAAGTAACATATCATGGAAACATTAACCTGATGGACATAGCCAAGGTCACCATTAGCATCTATTTTAAGGCTAACTTTATCTTTGTCATAGTTACACACTCCAGGGATTGAGGAGGACTAATCTGACCTTGGATAGAAGGAAAAATGAGCTAGTTTGTTTTTAGATGCAGGGGAAGGGTTGAGAAGTATTACTGCATGGGTCGATTACACACAAGACCAATGAGGATCCTTGTTTGAATTAGCGTCAAGTCATCTACCATGGTGGACTACATGCCTAAAAAAATGTATGAACTTTCGAATGCCCATTTTCAGCAGAAATAGCTTGTGAAAATAGGCCAATACTCTAAGGATGCGTATCTCTTGTTTACCGTTTGCAGAGAAAATCAATGAGAGAGGAATCTTTGCTTGGATTGGATGGTAGTTTACCTCACAGAGAGTTCAAGCATGCCAACCTCTACATCTCCTTTAGGGACATGAAATGTCACCCAGAGGCTCATAAAATGGGATGTAAGTAGCTGAGTAAGGAATTTAGTAAGGAAAAGAACTTTCTCCAGTGTCCTATTTCCCAAAGATGTTTCACATGATACATAATTTTGGTGATACATAAGTATTGGTATAACTAGAGCAATTGTTATATATTCATATTTAGTCACCCATATCGTTCCAAACCTTTATGACTGTATTTCTTCTTTGGGACACAAAAGGTTTTGTTTTTTTTAAGAATTGAAGCATTTTCCATGCAATTAGTCCGTATGGTTACTGAAGATTTCAAGATTCATAAACAACACAAAAGTACCATATGAGTCATACATTATACTACAAGATTTCAAGAAATGAGGGTGAGTAAATAACAACAGAATTTTCATTTTTCAGGTTAACTAATTCTTTAAGGGCAAGAATGTGTCTTTAAGTATTTATGCTGACGTCACTTAAAAACACAGACAGGAACTATGGTGGTATGTCCTGGTGAGCCTCTTGTGTTTTTCTTGTTGGTTTTGCTTTGTTGGTTTCCAACGAAGCAGCCACTTCACCATCTGCTCCTGCATTCAGAGGAACACGAGCCCTGAAGTCTGACCCTGAGGCCTGGGATGTGGGGTCGCAGAGGACGTTGCCGGACAATGGTTCGGCCAAATGACCTTCTCCCACTTCAAAAAAAAAGCCCCAGCACCAACAGCCTGGACTCATCTCCTAATGGCCTCACTTCTATTACTAGAGGAAAAAGCCCTCACCAGTGCTTGTTCATCAAACCGTGTCCAAGACACAGAATGCATGCAAACAATGGCGAATAAAATGTTCAATCAAATTAGCGAAACAGCCTCACTAGAGACACATTTGACGATACCTCAGAGATACCGCGTGTCTACAGACAGAGACAAAAGAAGTGTGGGAGATTTGGAAGTACAATAGCTTGTTTAAAAAACAATATCCTCCTAAATTTGCTGGCACGATTTGCCTTTCCTAATGAGAACACAATCGGTCAGTACAAATAGTCTTTATTTGAATCGGCTAGTGAACATCTGTTTGGAACAGTGTTGAGGGAAAGATAAACGTTACTTATAATTTAAAGTTATTCAGCTATAGTCAAGCTGCTCTTAAAAAAAAAGAGTAGTTAGAATCTAAAACAATACTTTAAAAAATACTAAAAATGTATAAGATGTAAAAATACTTTACATATAAGATGACAATCAAAACAATGGGAGTCTTTACCGTGATTAGACAGAAAGTGAGAGTTTTACAGTTGCATTTACCATCTGGCATCCATCTTTAAAGCAGCCTCAATCAGACGTAAATCACTCGTCTTGTAATCCAGCTGTCGGGTCGAGATTGGATCATGTTTTCAGTGTTTTCTCAGAAACAGCGGGTGTTGAGAAGCTGACACTTTAACAGTGCTTATAGGTGCCCATTACATTTCAAAATGGCCGCCAGAGATTTGAGAAGCAGCCAGCATCAGTTAAATTACCAACAGACCCAGGAATCCCAAAAGTAAACGTGTTCAACGTAGAAAAATAACTCTAGGCAGAAACTGAATGATTACATCTAAACTCAACGAGAGTAATTTGACAGAATCATTTGTCAACATTTTTCATTTATTTGTGCAGATGCCTGTACAGTCTCTTCTTCAGATGTTATATACCAACTCAAAACACAGCTCAATTTCAGACTTGAACAACTGCATTCACCTCTATAACAACCCAAATAGTGTCTGAATGCATCACTGCAGAGCAATGTCCAAAATACAAAATGGTTGCCAAGTTTTTAAGAAAACAACATGACCAAAAAAGTGTTCCTGAGTTAACAGTCTGAAATGCCACAAATATTACAACAATAAGAATACAGTGCATTTTCTCTGCTATTTCTTTTAAAGACTCAACTTTGCATAAGAAAATGGCAGGTTTAAAGTTCAGTCAAAAGCATTTTGACAATTTTGGCTTGATTGACAATTCGACGCCATTTAAGGGTGCCTTACAGTTCTGTTCAAACAAAATGAACACCTTAAACACCCTTTTCATCTAAATCTCATGCAATCATTGTCCATAATTACGCATGTAATGCCGTTAAGGGTTAAATGACTGTAACAGGGTATAGACCACTTGTCGCTGCATGCGGAGGAGATGAGAGCAGTGGTGATTGCGTTCAGAGCATCATGGGAAGGCAGAGTTCTGCTCTAATGAACATGCAGCACCTGCTTCCAATTGCAGCATCTTGGCTGAGCAGGAGGAAGTTCCTCCTCCCTGATTATATCACAGAAATGTGCTTTTAATGTGTCTGTCCTCCATTTCAGCACTGAGAGGGAAATGTAATGCTCTGTAATGAGCCTCATTTTTCTTTGCTTGTTGTACAGAGGACAGACAAAAGCACTTCAGCTCAGAGGTGCGTGAGGCCTGACCACAAATAAGTTTAATAAGAAGTTTATAGACTCAATATTAGCCTAACTGTGTCAACAACAATCATTATAATGCAATATAATACAATGTCATGTATTGATATAAATGTATATATAATCTATAATATAATATAACATAATAATTTTCCTCAATTTAGGAATATTTTATGCAATTATTTTTTATAAAAAGTGTTGCCAATATTGGTAATACATTTACAAATCATTAATATAACAGAATAGAATAGAACATGTTTTTCCAAAAATGGCTGACTTTTTATGATTATGTTTTAAGAAAAATGTAGGATTATATTTATCAAAATATATTATAAATTACTATTAGCATTTTTTCCTAAATTTGTTGACATTTTTGGTAATTTAGAAATAAAACAGAGAATTATAATATATTATGTCAGAAATTCATTTACTTTTTTGTTAATACATTTAGAAATAATAGAATTGAATAGAATTTATTTCCCCCCGAAATTGGTTGACTTTTTATTATTTAGGAGATTTAGGATTATTACATTATATTTCATATTATAATATATTAGTATTTCTTCAGATATTCATTGACTTTTTTGGTAATACATTTATAAATAATGGAATTGAATAGAATTTATCCCCAAAATGTAGATTTTTTATGATTTAGGAAATTTAGGATTAATATAAACTAGAATAAACTAGAATAGAATAGAATAGAAATATTTGTCCCAGTATTATTGTTATTATTACTATTATTAATAATAATATTATTATACAACTTTTTTGTAAATTTGACTTCTTAGCAATAAATGCAGATGTATAATATGCTGTATCTGCTGTGTTAATGCACATTTGCTTCATGTTTGTCTGTTAAAAAAATATAGTTATCTTGACTTTCTTAAAGGGTTACTCCACCCCAAAATGAAAATGTTGTCATTAATCAATTACACTTATGTCGTTCCAAACCCGTAAAAGCTTCGTTTCGTCTTCGAAACACAAATTAAGATATTTTTGATGCATTCTGACAGCTCTCTGACCCTCCCATAGACAGCAATGTAATTAACACGATCAACGTCCAGAAACGTAGCAAGGAGATCGTTAAAATAATCCATGTGACATCAGGGGTTCAACCGTAATTTTACGAAGCTACGAGAATACTTTTTGTACGCAAAGAAAACAAAAATAACGACTTTATTCAACAGTTTGTCTCCTCCGCGTCACCGTAGTGCCATTTTGTAGAGTATCCACTGAACGCAAACAGCGTATGCTGCTCTGTGTCAGCCGCACCACACGGATACGTTGTTTTCGTTCAAATCAAAGCGTAAATAAACATAGAAAACGTATTCACATGACGCGCGGAATGCATCAAAAATATCTTAATTTGTGTTTCGAAGACGAACGAAGCTTTTACGGGTTTGGAACGACATGGGGGTAAGTGATTAATGACAAAATTTTCATTTTGGGGTGGAATAACCCTTTAACTCCTACTCAGCATTAGAAATGTATTGTCAATTAAAACTGACTTCATACACTGGTTGCTATGTTTCCACCAACAACAAGCAAAACATGAGCCGAGACGTGCACTCGCCCTGCTGGGGAGCTAAACCTGATGCCATGCGCCCCGTCTCGGCCTGCCACGATCTTTACCGACTGTCAGTCAAGAGGGAATCTCAGGACAACATTCCCCAAATTACTTACTCAAATCCCTTCATTCTCACTGATGGCCCATAATCCGTGTATTTAATGTCAACTCTTTGTCACATAAGATGATTTATGTTCCTTCAATTGCTCAGATTTGGAAGATCAAGACCTTTAATCTTCAATCTTGTTCTACTTGGTTCTATAATACGTGGAGAAAGCAATTCAGTAGCATTCCCATACCAATCCTGAATACACAGCTAATTTTAAATGAGGTCCAATTGTTATATGACATCTACCAGCAGGGGCCAACAGGAGGACATGCTAACCAGACTAAACCTTGACCCTAATGCGTTTCAGCTGTACTGCCTCAAACAAGCAAACAATGAGCCCCCTCGGCCCCGACATCAGGGTCCATGGAGATGGGGCAAAATTCAAAATATGCACTTGACAAATATCTGCCGTCTGCAGAATGGAAGTGTGGTGTGGGAGTTTCTGGGGCAGAGCGTTTACGTCTTTTGTTTTATTGAAAGAAGGAAAAAATGCATATTGGGGGGCTGCCAGAATCAGACACACAATGCTGCAAAGTAAACGTCTCGCCATCACTTAAAGGACCTTTTTTTTCCCCTCTCACAAGCACAGTTTCAAAGAAAATTCAAAGAAAAGATCCATTGGGTGACTGCAAAAAAAATAGCATGGGAAATCGAACAGAAATAAGGCGTTCAGAATGTTTTAAATGTGGCCAAGTTAACCTGTCAAACAATACGTTTTTTTAAATCTGACTCTAACTCTGATGTGTGTTTGATATCAGATTTCAAACCAAACAAGATTCAAGATACCAATTCAAACAATTCATCAAGCGATTCACTGGAAAGCTCCAATGTGTATGTTAAGATTTTCTGTGAATAAGAACTTAAATTTTTTTTCTCACACAAAGCTACATGTCTTCATTAGACTTATAATATAGAGCCACCATTTTTTGGTATTGTGGTGCTTTTGAGTGATTTTTTGAGCTTCAAAGCTTCAGTCCACATTTATTGTAATTGGATGGAAAAGAAGAACACAAAAGAAAATATTTTGAAGAATGAAAAATACTTTTGAAAAAGTTTTTTTTCCATATAAGGGAAGTGAATGGTGTCCAAACTGACTTTCATTGTATGGAGGTAAAAAAAAAAAAAAAGACAGATATTTTCAAAATATCTTCTTTTGTGTTCCACAAGAAGAAAGAAAGTCACACCAATTTGGTTTTCCTTTTTGGGTGAACTATCCCTGTATGTGGCAAATTTTGATATGTGGCAAAATTTCAAATGTGTGCGATAAGCATTAAAACGCAGCCTAGAAGTATTAACACATTTTCCTTTGGCTTGCACACATCTGTTACTCCAAGGAGTAATAAAGAATCGAAAAAGCAGACTGAACTTAGACAAAAGTGTTCTCTCTTTGTTCAGAGCTGCTCCTAAACCTGGTCTGGGTGAAGCGATTATACCTGGTCTATAGGGGGTCTCTCATGCAGACCTGACAGGAACCAGCTGAGACTCCAGGAGAAGTGTTAAACTGATAACTACCCCCAACACAGAGACCCCCCAGCATACAGTTTACACAGGATGGACTTTCCCTTATCTGCTCTGCATCTGATGTGTACTTAAAACACTGGAAACCATCTCATTAAAATATGCGGTTGAGTTCTTTTTCACATTCACTTGAGCTAACCTTCAAGACACTTTCGCTATTTCATATTCTTGCCTTGTTTATAGAGCAAAACCAACTGTAGCACAGTGTGAAAATGTACCTTGAGGAGCATTGTTTCTCTGATTTGACACTTAACTACTTTTGTGGTTGTAACTGAGTGTAATGTGGTTGATTTAGTCGTACTAAATAATATTTTGACTTGGATAAAAACAGTAAATTTAGATGTTTCCAAATAAAGAGCATGTTTAGATGACCCGAAACTGGACTTATTTGAACAAACTTGCCATTTGTTTAATTTTCCTGAAATGTTTGCTTTACTTTCTTCCTGATCAATATATAGATATATAATCATGTATTTTAATATATAACAATACATATGCATCTGATATCAGAAAAACAATAAGTGGTCCACTGGAAACTTCCAACTTGGATGTCAAAATTTTTAGTGAATAAGAACATACAAATTTTTATTTGTCTTTTTCTCACACAAAGCTATCCTTTGTCTTGATTAGACTTATAATAGAGCAATAACCGTATGCACCACTTTTTGGTACTTTTATGGTGTTTTTGTGTCATTTTTGGAACTTTAAAGCTTCAGTCCATATTGTAATATAGTTCATGAAAGTAAAAGGGGTCTAAAACTGACTTTCATTGTATGGACAAAAAAAAGAGAAATTTTTCAAAATATCTTTTTTTCTGTTCCACAAGAAGAAAGAAAGTCACACAAATTTGGCTTTCATTTTTGGATGAACTCCATCAAGTGATCCACTGGAAAGATCCAACTTGGATGTCAAGATTTTTTGCGAATAAGGACTTCAATATTAGTCTTTCCTCACACAAAGCTATCATTTGTCTTCATTAGACTTATAATATAGAGCAATAGCCGTATGCACCACTTTTTTTGGTACTTTTATGGTGATTTTGAGCTTCAAAGCTTAAGTCCACATTTATTGTAATATAATTTTAATATATACAACATACACTCTTAAAAATAAACGTGCTTAAAAGGTTCTTCACAGTGATGCCATAGAAGAACCATTTTTGGTACCACAAAGAACCATTCAGTCAAAGGTTCTTTAAAGAACCACCTCTTTCTTACCTTTCTATAATCTGAAGAACCTTCTTTCGCCACAAAGAACCTTTTGTGAGACAGAAAGGTTCTTCAGATGTTAAAGGTTCTTTATGGAACCATTTAGACAAAAAGGTTCTTTTATGGCATCGTGAAGCACCTTTATTTTTAAGAGTGTATAAACAATTTTGTGTACTATATACACAATAAGATATTATAATTCATTAAACATGTTGCGTCACTATTTCAGTAGTGTTTGTTTCCATTAACTGCATTGCCTCACATTTCCCCCAAAAAGACTGAACGGTTGAGCGACTTGTTTCAAAGTCTGATAGAGAGTGACTGTGTTTTTATTTGCTTTGCAGCCGCAGAGACCAGCAGAGGGAAGCCTTTCATCCCTTTATATCTTTCCTCTTTTCAAAGACGGCAAAAAGTTGTCCTCTGATTCCTAACACACATCTCAGCTTCTCAGTTTGAGCGTAATAAACTCTGCCTCTGAGGCCAGCGTGAATCAGACCTCAGCGTTTGTTTTGCTAGGATTGAGTGCTACGACACACCTGCTTCTAGATGCCTATCGATGAATGCACACTCATTCTGATGACTTGAGGTTTGAGAATGGCTCGTGGTAAATGTATATTGTTTCATGGGTTTGTGTTTCTTTGACTGCTTCCCTTTTTTGTAAGAGTTGAATGTTCAGTATATTTGTATTAACTGAAATCAAGAATGGATGTAAATAATCTCCCTTGGATCAACAATAGTCCATCATCACATTCATTAAAGTTTGTACTAAATGGAAATTAATACCGCAAAATCTAAAGAAACAACCTACACGGATGAGAGATGGAAACTCACTATACCACTAATGTAAAGGAAAAATCGTCAAACGCAATTTTAAACGCAGTATTTTTATCATGTAATCATATACAATTACATACAGCCAGCTGTATGAGAAACACTATTCATTTAACGATATAAATTGTCGTCTGGTTTATTTGTTAATGTACATACAGGTGCATCTCAATAAATTAGAATGTCGTGGAAAAGTTCATTTATTTCAGTAATTCAACTCAAATTGTGAAACTCGTGTATTAAATAAATTCAGTGCACACAGACTGAAGTAGTTTAAGTCTTTGGTTCTTTTAATTGGTTGGGTGTGCACTGTTTTATTACACATTTTTTCCTTCCACTCAACTTTCTGTTAGCATGCTTGGATACAGCACTCTGTGAACAGCCAGCTTCTTTGGCAATGAATGTTTGTGGCTTACCCTCCTTGTGAAGGGTGTCAATGATTGTCTTCTGGACAACTGTCAGATCAGCAGTCTTCCCCATGATTGTGTAGCCTAGTGAACCAAACTGAGAGACCATTTTGAAGGCTCAGGAAACCTTTGCAGGTATTTTGAGTTGATTAGCTGATTGGCATGTCACCATATTCTAATTTGTTGAGATGAATTGGTGTATAAATTGTTATAAAATAACATAAATTGTTGACTCTCATTTATGCAAATTGTTCATGCATAAACCCATGTTCTCTCATTTCCCCTTGCCTAGGAGGCACAAGTGAAAAGTGGCACAACTTACCCCACTCCCCCTAAGCTAATTTTCTGCTTAATAGATGCAGTGAGATGTAAATAAACAAAAATATAAAGTGATTTATTCACCGCCCTGCGTCACGCATTCGTCTTCAGTTGTCCGTCAGCTCTCCGTGAGAACAAAGTGAAGGAAAACTTTTCTCTGAAACACGAAACCTGAGGATGTGAAACGTGCCCTCTGCCATCTAAAGTGATACAAGTTGCCGAGTTGCTTAGGTCAGTAGTGATGTTTAGTAATCTTTTCAACATCCTCCTGCTCACTTACACTTTGAAAAGGCCAAGGGTTGAGATCAACAATGTGAACATTAACACAAGGTTTACAAATATCACCGGACGCCTCAAAACCAGAAAAAAACTAAATCTGATCGCTTAAAAGCTGAAATGTTTGAATGTTTGATCTCAGATCAAAAGGGATCAGTAAAGTACTCTTAGTAGTCTTATATAAACAACAAAGAAAATACTTCTGTTGTTTAATGGGGATGATTGTTTCTCCACCTGATACACTGTTTGTTATCCGTGCCAAAGTCACTCCTGTGACTAAATATTTGAATTGTGAGGCGCTTGAAGTGCCACTGAAACATAACAGGCTCTCTGTGACATCAAAAACATATAATTAATGTTAAGTTTGTAAACTATTTTGTTTCACATGCATGTTGTTTGCACCTCGGCTGGCTGCTTGATAACTATCAACAGCATCTAAAGTTTACGGGCTGTTAAGGGGGTTTGGTGCTGCCGAGTCTCTCAGCGTGAGGCTCTGAAGGCAGCCTATTAAAAGTGTAACACAGTATCTCCACTGACTCTCTTTGAAAGGTACTTCAGCAGCCACTGTTTTATGGACGCTCACATGCCTCGGTCTGTGCCATTGTTTGTCTTTGCATTGTTGCAGTTTGGACGAGAACTTTGTAAAAAAAAATTACTAGCAATTTCTGAGGGGAAATTGTTTCTACAACTTCTTTTTTCAGCGTACAGCTTCTAATATTGAAGGCGTTCACATGTGTGCTGGACACGTGTTTGGCAGCTTTTCCTTCACACTTTTTTAATTATATATGTCAACAAAACTAATTTAAGCATACGCTTCAGATTTTAAAGATCACAAAAAACATTCAATGAAGTGTGTTCAAACTTTCACCTGGTAGTGTGCAGTATACAATTCAAGCACACCCTATATAGGGAATCAGTAGAATCCTATAAAACAGAGGGAATCTGATACACGACTGGTCAGGAAATACAGCAGCGCCAGTTAAGCGAAAGTCGAGCTCCAGAAAAACATGACATGAAACAAACAATAACAAATCGAACCATTGAGAAACAACAATACTGAGATAACAGCAGGAGCTCCACTTTCTCCACTCCTCTGAGAAAAAGATGCAGAGGAAGACAGAAACAAGAGTCTGAGTCCGACTGTCACAGCTGAATCTCTGCCAGAACATTTGAGGAACTTCACTGAAGACGCAGGCTGTCGGAGGAGAGGGTCCGGCCCCACTCCCTCCTCCTCCTGAGAGAGGGGGGAGTGTTTCCCTATGGTCCTCAGTCTTAACACT
The DNA here is from genome assembly GCF_001515625.1 of Sinocyclocheilus rhinocerous. Classification (NCBI taxonomy): domain Eukaryota; kingdom Metazoa; phylum Chordata; class Actinopteri; order Cypriniformes; family Cyprinidae; genus Sinocyclocheilus; species Sinocyclocheilus rhinocerous. The sequence goes on along the minus strand of NW_015642048.1, from coordinate 473,756 downwards.
TCGCAGAGCGCTGAGACGCCACACTGAGCTCTGGAAGCTAGCTGTGACGGACAAAAGCCACACACACACACTTGGCATGGATAGCAAAGTCCTAGCGCTGGTGGCCCTGCTGACGGTCGCCATGTGGAGCCCAGAGGCTGACGGTAAGTGGGTTACGGCTAACATTTACAGATTTACAGCGTTTCAGTTTTCACATGATGCTTTGAAGTGTTGAGTTGCAATTTAATTAACTAAATAACAGTTGCAAGATGGATATTGGTGTACCATTCCGGGTTATGACAGTTAACTGAACCCAAAACCATAAAGTCTTTACTTGGAATAAAATAAACTTTTAAAGCAAAATGCAATGTAAAAACACTTAATCTTATCTTTTCAGCTAGTTGCCAAAGCAACATTCCTCGTTTTCATTTAATTCAACTTGATGCACTAAAATAAAAGTAAAACTGGAATAAAAAATAATAAAGACTATATAAACATATTTCAAAAATAATAATAATAAACTAATAAAAATGACAAAACTACAACAAAATGACTAAAACTTTAAATAAAATTAAATGGAAATTTAAAATATAAAAAATTAAATTCATTCAAAATATTAATAAAAACTATAATAGTATCTCAATGATACTAAAGTAACACTGATAATATTCTGGATATAATTTTATTTATTTGAGTTTTTTTTATTTTGTTTATTTTTAATAACACATTTATAATAAATGAAATGAATGTATTCATTATAAATGTATTAATCAGCATAACATAAAATGTTTATTTTGTTTTAGCACGTGAATACACATATAAATTACTAGATGGATCAGACCAACATCCCTTCGAAAACAAAAGAAAAAGTGAAACAAAACAAAAAAAGACAAACAAAAAACAAAGACAAAAATAAACTAAACAAAAAGCCAAACAAAAAACAAAACAACCATTGTTTTCTTATTGATTGGAAGTCCACTAAACTGAAAAAAAAATGTTGATGGATTTACTTTGAAACTATTTTCACTCAGAAATTGCTAGTAAATTACACAAATAATTACAAAAAAGGCAAGTAACAAATTAAAGTGAATTTTTGAACAAATTGAAGTTTTAAATTGCAGAACTACTGTATAATTAATCAACTAAGTTTTAGTGAATATTTTCAGTTAATGATCATTATAGTGTTAACGATCATTAAGGGGTTCCGCATAAATTTGCATATGCGTCTTCGCGTTAAATACTTGATGTACATGTCTTTACATGTTAGTGGGTCTGATTTAGGCTTTCAGAGCAATGTTTAACCAGCTGAACTTGGTGGGTCTGGCTTTGTTGTTTCTGTGAAAGACCAAGCACTGTTTACTTATCCGCAAGCTCTTTTAATTAGTGTCTAATTAGGGAATAGTAAGCAAAAAAAGTTCCTGCGCTGTTCACTTGGCGTGGTGTTTAGTCAAGGCTTAATGGGCCGGTGTTTAACATGACAAAGGGAACAGAGAGTGTTGGAAAATATCTATGGGAATGCCAGAGTTTGACTTCCCTCATAACCGCGTACGTTTCGGCGGAGCGCAAAGGAAACCAGGGAGATGTGAAACCGTTCAGAGAATGTTCTTCAACAGATTCATTTAATGCACATATTCAGGAGCAAAGTGCCTGGAGAGGCATGGTGTGATTATGGGATTCTGCCGTATTTAATGTCGAGAACCCTCTTTATGAAAAATGTGGCGAGTGAAAGGCGGGCTGGCCCCCGTGTGAATGGACGAGAGCCACTAGAATGGCAGACTAATCTCTTTTTAATGATCAGGGCTTGTTAATGGACGCAGGTGATTGGAGCCTTTCAGATGCTTTTACAATGAGGAAAAGTTCTGTGATTTATGCTGTTACTGTATGATTATATGGCATAAACTTGAATTGTGGATTGCTTCAGTTGGAAATTAAATTGAGATTTCATTGTGTCTTTCCAAGTTCACAATATAAATGTTCTGTCAAGAGATTTTAAAGGTTCAGATCAGATAGAAAACAGCTCAGTTTGACAATTGCATATTTTCACTTTTTACAGTGAAAAATGTTGTTTTGCAAGATTATTCATCTTGTTATTGGATGAATTTACAAAAACTGTAATAATCAGTGGCTATATAAAAAAAACTATTGGGTAACTTATTAATTGTTTTAACAAATCAATACTCAGTTTTAAACTGTAAAACAGAAGATTTGTTTATGTTTAAAAAAAATCTGTGCAACATATCTTTTAAACTATTTCTTTAAATTAATGAAAATAATATAAAGAGATACATGGAATTGTGTTAAATATTCAAAACATATTTTTCTAATATCTATTTTTTGAAGAATATACTCTACCATTAAAAATATTTTTAATGTTTTTGACATCAGACACTTATGCACATGAAGGCCGCACTTATTTGATCAGAATTACTGTAAAAACAGTAATAATGGGAAATACTATTTCAATTTAAAATAACTGCTTTCTACTTAAAAATATTTTACAATCGAATTTTTTTGTGTGATGCAAAGCTGAATATACAGCATCATTACTCCAGTCTTCAGTGTCACATGATCATTTTAAATATGCTGATTTGCTGCTCAGGAAACATTTCTGATAAATTATCAATGTTGAAAAGAATTTAGAATTTTATTTTGATTGTAACATTATAAATATCTTTACTGTCACTTTTGATCAATTTAACGCATTCTTGCTGAATAAAAGTATTAATTTCTTTCAAAAACTCTTACTGATCCTAAACTTTTGAATGCTGCTATAGTAATTTAGCACTTACTGTCTTACAAATGATAACTTAAACTCAGTGTAAGATTGTACTGACTCTCTTGCTCCGATCTCATCCCAGCTAAACCCATCAGTCTGGTGGAGAGATGTTGGTTTAGCACTTACTGTCTTACAAATGATAACTTAAACTCAGTGTAAGATTGTACTGACTCTCTTGCTCCGATCTCCTCCCAGCTAAACCCATCAGTCTGGTGGAGAGATGTTGGTGCCGGTCCACTCACAACACCGTCCCGCAGAGGAGCATCCGTGAGATTAAGTTCCTCCACACACCCAGCTGCCCTTTCCAAGTCATGTGAGTCAACTTTCCAGATCCATCTATCTCACACTCGCTAAACTGTATTTTGTATATGCATTACATGGCTACATTAAGTTACACCAATGAACGTCATTTTGCAAAACAGCGCCAGAAATAGCTCTTAAAGTTACAAATTTCCAGTTTAAGGAGCCAAATCTGTGTGGGAATGTAGCCATGTGCTCCATTGTTCACAGAATAATACAAAAAAGAAAGAGAAAAGCGATTTTTCCCAGGTTTTCACGACACAATACTTGTTAAGGGTCAAAATGATTAGCTTTCTGTTGAGGGTGACCTTGTCATTTTAATTTTTACCAGCATTTGGAATTACTTCAGCCGTCTGGAATGTATTAAACCGAACCATTTGTACCTCGTCGGACAGCAAAAAGCCAAAGCGCTACGGGGGGGGATCAAGATTATAGGGGTTACAGAGGTTAGCATGTAGCCGAGGGTCATTTGGGGAACACACTTTGGCCGGATGAAATCACCTTTAATCTGCCGTCTTCCACACATCTTGTTTAGAAATCCTTTCGGATTTGTTGGCCCAGATGAAAGACAGCCACCAACCCTTTCCCCCCACAGACACGCACATCACTCATTTTGTTGTTAGCATTAGCTAGCTGTGAGGTAATTACTACCTGCTGGCTCGGTCCCAGACCACCGACAAGCTCGCTCGAAAGATCGTTTAGACTAGCTAGATTAACCCAGAGCCCAAATCACAAACAAACAAACAAATATAGATAAAGTCAATGGATGACATCCCGCCTGTAAACAAACAGGGATAGCATTACGTTTTTATTTAGCTTACTGATCGGGAAGTTGATTGTGAGGATTGGTGTGTAGATTTGGGGTTAAGCGGATCTTTTATCTGCGCCGACAGGCTCCATTTGTCTAGACAGATTGAGAGATCTGTGTGTGTGTGAGGTGTGAGCAATACGAATAGCCATTTGAATGGCAACGTGAGCCTCTAACTCTCAAACACAACCTTTTGGCACCGAGGTGCGAAGTCTGGGTGTCATTTGCGTGGTTTTCTCCATGTGTGGGTGAATGAAGCGTTTGAGGGGATTTTCCTGGCTGTACCAAAGCTCATTTGGAGGGCAGATATCAATCAGAAAGATTTCTGTTTGAGGGTATTTCAGACCCATGACTTTCTTTTTGTCATTAATGAAAAATCGCACATCAAAAGTCGTGTAGACAACGCTGTAGGCCCATTTGTTGTAAGGACATGTACAGGTGCATCTCAATGAGCCAAAATCATCACAATTAAAAGAACCAAAGACTTAAACTACTTCAGTCTGTGTGCATTGAATTTATTTAATACACGAGTTTCACAATTTGAGTTGAATTACTGAAATAAATGAACTTTTCCACTACATTCTAATTTATTGAGATGCACCTGTAAGTGTTGTCAAATATATATGTATAAATCTCACATTTATGGATCACTGATGGACACTTTTCACATTTCCCTTTCGAAAATTAACCGTGGGTTTATTATTTATTATTTTATTTATTCTAAGTTTGCATGTGTTTGGTTAGTAACAGAATTAGATAATTAAATTATTTTAAATTCTATTGTTTTTTTTTTAAGAATTGGGAGTCAGAATCTGAGAATACAGTATCCATTTAATTTCATTAGAAAAAAAATTGTTACTTTAGACAAACTATATGCACATGTACAGAGCTGGGAATCCCGGGCAGAATCTTCCGAATCATCAAAAATCCAGAACTTCCAGACAGCACAACATTGTCCTTACAAACCTCCTCTAATTCAGTCCTGATATCTGATGAAGTGCAGTGACTCCTGCCAGTACAGTAGAATAGAGGGGCTGAAATGTAGTCCATGACGGACAGCTGATATGATCTGATAAAACCCACCGAGGGAGAAAACTACAGTCTCTCTTTTGCTCTCGTCCGAAACAAATCCCTTCTTCTCTCTCTCTCATTACCAGTGCCAAGCTGAAGAACAACAGAGAGGTCTGCATCAACCCCAAGACCAAATGGCTGCAGCAGTATCTAAAGAATGCCATTAGCAAGTAAGAAGAAACTCTTTCTACACTAGAAAAAGCAGCAGTTCTCTGAGGAATCATGGGATGGAATACAGACCTTTTCCTTATAGACTTAAAAAAAATTGAATTAAAATGTAAACAAATATATATAGCAGAAATAAGCAGTACTAGAAAGTGTATGTTCCACACAATACATTGCGTAAATTTTAAGCATTTGTATGTTTTGTTAAGTTTCAACACTAATACAACATCAGACACTTTCAAAAACAGAAACATCTTTTTCTACAAATGTAGAAACTGAAACTGTAGAAACTCCAAACTGGAATAGATGCAGCCTTCAAGGTAATTTCACACTTCTAAAATATATAACGTCCGAAAAAAAAAGAAAAGAAAACTAAACTACGCTTTAAAAACTGGTGATGAAATGATTTTCACTTCGAAATTGCTAGTAAATTTCACAAATAATTAACATTAAAACACAAAGTAACATTAAATTAAGTTGACTATTTTTTTACACAAAAATTTTAATTTTTAATTTACACAACTTGTAATTTGTTACGTTACGCAAAGTGAATCCCGTCCAAATAAATGCAGGAATGCAGTAGCATTAAGGGTTTTAAAACAAATCTTAGCTGAAATTTACAAGCTGTTGTCTTAAACGGTATATGTGGAATGTTATTGGCTAATTTAAGGTTATAGAAATTACACGTTTACCTTAGTAAGTAATTATAGGCTCCACCACAGAGCCTGAAGCGTTTAACCCCTGTTCTTTAATTACACTAATTGTAGATTAATGATGAGGTAACAGGCAGAGCAGAGAGGTTTTACACCATTATAATCGACCTCCTATTGTGCCACTGAGCCAAAATGACTGATGCCATAAAATAAAATAAAAACATGTGTCGATCATTGTCAGAGCTGTGTTGTTACTGTAAACTAAAACAAAAACTATGAAAAAAATATGTTATTAATTATGTTAATTAAAAAGATATACTAATAAAATATCATTTATATGATTAGGCAAAAATTTATATAATTTTATAAATATTAATAAATAATATATAGTATTTAATAATTATATTATATTATTTAATATTTATAATATAACTGAATATATGTTATATGAAATAATATTATATAAAATAATATTCTACTTTAGAAGTATTATTCCACACATCTTGTTTAGAAATCCTTTCGGATTCGTTGGCCCAGATTTTTTATGAAAAATGCTGCCTAGCTGAAATAACTGAAATAAAACAAGTTCAAGTTATAGTATTAAAATTACTAAAACTAAAATTGAAATTAAAACAAACAAAATCATTGCAAAACGTAAACTAAAATAAACATGAAAACTGAAAATGTAAAAATTAATCCTACTTAAAAATATTAATAAATAATCATATATAAATAATACTACAATAACACTGGTCTAGAGTTTACTGACTCTCTAAACATCTCTCATGGAAAATATGTAAAAGCTAAATAGATATTTTGTCATTTATTGCTACCGAAGTGACAATTGTTACAACATAAAAAAAATGTTTCAAGTGACGTACTTACAAGAGATTGTTCACTAGAAGTTGATGTTCTAGACAGTTTAAAAAAAAGTTAAATGCATAAAAGTTCACACAGAAATGTTTAAAGACTATGATTGCACATTTCCAACACTATCTCACGACCAATTCGTACGTATTTTACGAGGTGGCTAATTCGTACAAATTCGTACAATCTCACTCGTACGATTTTGTACGATTTGTCTATACCCCGGTGACGGGTACGTTTAGGGGCGGGGTTAGGTGTCGGTCATTCTTACGAATTCATACGAATTAGCCACCTCGTAAAATATGTACGAATTGCCGTGAGATCGGGTTGACATTTCATCCTCAAAACTCGCAAAAACTTTACATTTATTTAAAAATCAGCAAAACTCGTCTTGTTCATCTCTAATGATATGATTGTTCTTTCTTTTCCAGAATAAAGAAGAAGCGCTCAAAGTAAACACCTGAGGATGTGCGAGGAGGACCACCGTGCATCTCTGGCCTCCAAAGAGTCACCCGTCCTCTTCTCTCGCTCTCTTTGATCACTCCTCCTCTTTCTGGACTGCTTGCACAAACAGCACTTCACCTAAACCTGCCTGTCAAGCATCCAGACAGCATGCAGCTCACCAAAACACAAGCCAACACCTTCCTCCTGACGCACTGCTACTGCGGCTGTGATTACTGACTGAATGAAGCGACTGAATGTGACCGTGAACGTTTGAATGCGAAGGCAAGAGAGATATCTACAGGTTTTCCGCAACTTAAAGGGTAGTAAAAATGAGAGTTTGTGTCATAGTTGTGAGGGATGTCTAAACTTTAGGATAGTTTGGGATTAATAAGGGACATAAGCAAGTGAAAATGAAGCAGAAATTTAAACCTGCCCCGTTCTAGCTTTCACTTTTTGTTATTTTGCTGCTCATAGCTTAGTAGAAGTTTTTAAAAGCTCACCAGCACACATGAATGACACAGCATGCTAACGCTAGCTCTGTTCCAAAACCTAGTGAGCCGCCTACTGAGCAAAAAATTGGAGTAGAAACAATTTTCACCCAGAAATTGCTAATAAATATTACAATAAATTACAAAGAAATGGCAATTGAACATGAAATTTTGAAGTAGAAAACCTGAAATAGTATTCTCTTGTAAAACGTACTCCAAAAACCTTTATAAGGGTGCAACAAAAACAGCTAAATAAACTGTCTTTTCAAATTTAAGTATGCGTGAATTGTATTTCACGAATAAAATTAATTGCGACAAGTTTCATTAAAAACCCAAGATGGCGGATGTGAAATGCCAATCATAAAAATACTTACATTTCATTAAATACTCAATAAAAAGTGAACAACTATTTTCCTCAGTATTTTTATGTTAGTTGGTTAGTTAAATGCCATATTGAATTTAACACGAATGAAAACCCACAACATTCAAAACCGTTTTATTAAGTTTTTGACTGAACATTTATTTCGTCGTTTCATCCGCTGAATAATCAGTATGTTGTTAAACAACAGTACAATCCATTGAGAGCACTGTACTTCTATCACTCACAGCCTCAACTTCATTCCCGCCAAAAAATACATATGCCGTAACCCTAAGTTCTATTAGCTTAGCAACATGCTAACATCAAACTTTTCAGAATCCATTTTTGGTGGAGCATTTCAAACAATTTACTTACTAAGTTCCATAACGATTATGGTGCGGACTTAGAAGACAGTAGTGCACTTAGAAGTGCAATATGTAGGCAGCAGATAGCAAGGTTTTGGAACAGAGGCACGTTTGACACAGGGCTGCTACTACAGGAAGCAGAATCACAGTTTCATGTCTTCCACTTCCTCTCTGCAACCTATGTGTAGCAAATGCCAGACACTGAAATTCAAGAAATATGCAGTTTAACGCAGATGCTGTATGTATAAAGCAGGTGTCGTTAATGCAATCACGCCACGGCAGCTTAAAACTTCAGCTCATATGCATAGAGCAACATTCCATGACTCAGGCCTTAATTAACATCATCTGCATACAGATCTTGTGTCATACTGGTTGTGATTCGGATCCAACAGGACCAACCAACATGTAAATATTCTCCAGCACTAAATGGCTGTCAGTAAATGGGTTGAACAGGGACCAAAAACTGAAAAATGCAAGCGATTTGTAGGCAAAATTAATATTGCTTTATGTATTCCATATGTATCAGTTTTTTTGTTTTTAGCCACAGAATTAAAGGATGTAACTGTGATTTTGGTTTTTATGACATTAACACATTTATCTAACACATTTTGTTTTTCTGTTCTGATGTTTTGACTCAAATGCCCAGTTGCTGTAATGTTTTTGAGCCACTTTAAAAATATAAGGAGTTTGTAATGTAATGATTTATTTTTGTATTTTGTATTGATCAATATGAATAAAAACACAACAGTACAATATGAAGGAATTTCTAGAGTATTTCACAGTTGCACAGCTATAAAACGGTACATAAAAAGGTTAAATCTGTGCAACGTCTCTCTACTATGGGTAGTTACTTCAGAAACAGAAAGAATATGCTGTAACTTTTCCGTTTATAAGATGATAAATCACAGGACAGTATTGACCAAATTTTCTTCATTCCTGAATATATGCGCCAACTTTCAAAAAATCCGCTCCTAGCTCCAGGCAAAATCACGCCGCTCCACTCCTCGCTCCGCTCACATACTCTGATACACACACACACAAAGAAAAATAAGTCGATAGAATAGAAAAAATAGAAAGCTAGTGTTAGTTATTTTTTTATAAAAAAGAAGATAAATAGATAAAGTAGAATTAAAATAGAATAGAAAGGGCTAGAGTTAAAGGGTCAAATAAAGATGGAAGAGATGTGTTTTTAGTCGTTTCTTGAAGATGGCTAAGGACTCAGCTGCTCGGATTGAGTTGGGCAGGTCATTCCACCAGGAGGGAACAGTTAATGAAAAAGTCAGTGAAAGTGATTTTGTGCCTCTTTGA
>NW_015642048.1:460346-461886 GCF_001515625.1 Sinocyclocheilus rhinocerous | reverse complement strand
GTAGCCTACAACTTACAACATGCTTTAACCTCCCGCACTCGTCCATCGCCATTTTAACCTTCATATGTGATCCACATATCTGTCAAGGTAACTAATTATGTTTAATGTGCGAGTTGGCATAATTTGTGCTCGTGACGGAGTGGTAGCGGAGCGTTCTCGGAGCGAGTGAAAACCTCAAAGCTCCAACTTTCAAAAAATCCGCTCCTAGCTCCAGGCAAAATCTCTGGTGTGTATATATATATATATGGTAAGACTTAAACTACTTCAGTCTGTGTGCATTGAATTTATTTAATACACGAGTTTCACAGTTTGAGTTGAATTACTGAAATAAATGAACTTTTCCACGACATTCTAATTTATTGAGATGCACCTGTACATGTCCTTACAACAAAAGGGCCTACAGCGTTGTCTACACGACTGTTGATGTGCGATTTTTCATTAATGACAAAAAGAAAGTCATGGGTCTGAAATACCCTCAAACAGAAATCTTTCTGATTGATATCTGCCCTCCAAATGAGCTTTGGTACAGCCAGGAAAATCCCCTCAAACGCTTCATTCACCCACACATGGAGAAAACCACGCAAATGACACCCAGACTTCGCACCTCGGTGCCAAAAGGTTGTGATATATATATACACACACAAATAAATCCATTCTCAAATATTTTTGCTAAATGTTAATTTTCCTCTGTAAACTCTAGAAACCATAAACAAACAACCCTCCGTATGCTTTTCATCGGGCCTTTCTAATAAGCACTTGACAGATGTGTGTTTCTTTGTTTTCCACTGTTACTATATGTGACTTTTTAAATTGTAAAAATGTCCCATTAAAAGGCCCCAGTGTGAATGTTGCCTTAGGGTCAGTAGGACCAGACGTCTATATCCTAAAACAAGCTAATAGAACTTAGGGTTACGGCATATGTATTTTTTGGCGGGAATGAAGTTGAGGCTGTGAGTGATAGAAGTACAGTGCGCTCAATGGATTGTACTGTTGTTTTAAAACAAGAAATTTGCAGGACCTTGCCATTTTGAATGCATTCATATTTACTAAGATCATCAAGGATGATTTTAATTATTGAGAAATTACTGAGAGCTGAAATTTGTACATTTAGAAATCACAAAAATTGTCCCCGAGACATGTAATCTACAACCACACACCTCTAAAAAGGTGGTTCAGTTTAAAGGGGTCATATGATGTGGCTAAAAAGAACATTATTTTGTGTATTTGGTGTAATGAAATGTGTTTATGCGGTTTAAGGTTCAAAAAACACATTATTTTCCACATACTGTACATTATTGTTTTTCCTCTATGCCCCGCCTTTCTGAAACGCGTCGATTTTTACAAAGCTCATCGGTCTGAAAAAGCGAGGTGTACTCTGATTGGCCAGCTATCCAGTGCATTATGATTGGCCGAATACCTCAAGCGTGAGACGGAAATGTTACGCCCCTTGCCATATTGTGATGATGCCCTGTCAGGCCGGAGCGACGAGACAAAAACATGAAAACCCATTATAAACGAGGCATTCGTTGCATCCAGTGGG
>NW_015642048.1:442003-458918 GCF_001515625.1 Sinocyclocheilus rhinocerous | reverse complement strand
AAATCATTCTAATATGCTGATTTATTATTAGAATTATCAACAGTTGTGCAGCCAAATATTTTTCGGTTACGCCTTCTTTCTTTGCGTGAACGTTTGGGCGGCGTTATGCAAATCTTCTCACATCGTGACGTAGACATGTGGGGTGTGTTAGAACGAGCCGTTTTAGGTAGGCGTGGTTGAATCTTAACTTTTATAAAGAATATCTCTTTGGATTTGAGACTTTAGTCTTTGCAACTTTACAGATCTTCTTTATGCACCAAGAGCTTGTAACACTCCAAAGAGAAAGGAAAAATTGAAATCGCATCATATGACCCCTTTAACTCCAATGTTGGAGTGTGTCAATCAGGGATTGTCAGTCAGTTCTTCAAATAATAGAGCAGTGAAATCAATACAGCTGGTATTGTAAAAATCACTAGCCATTTCTGCTGCTAAAAGCAAACACCAGAAGATGTTTGACCTCGAGGGTTGGCGGGACCCCTGGACTCATTTTTAACACCTGAGTGTCTGATATCAGTAGTGAAAGTTCGATACAAGTCTACCACACTAGAGACGGTCTACAAATACAAGAAAGTGTCACTTCTAATACTAAAAACATATGGACGCAAATTGCTTTCTGATATGATTAAGCTTTCATACTGAGAAGAGAAGGAATTGGTTATGTGAAAGGGGTTAAAATGTGCTTTCAAAAGTAATTATGGATTGTATATACACATATGTATATCAGCGACAATAATAAATAATAGCAACATGACATCATATGCTACATAAGTAGGCTATTTGAACTGCAGCATCCGAGTAGGTTTTGTTTTGATAGGTTAAAGGAAATGTATGTAGTTTTGTGTATTTTTGTGACTCTTGAGCCCCTAATGGTTAAGTGAGGAAATTACTGTCGTAAAAATATAACTGTCATAATTACAGTGGATTTGCACATGAATTTGCTGCAGTGAAGCAATTCACTTTTTTCACAGAATTTCGTACAGAGCTCTGCACATAGCATGCAGACAAATATATTTGTGGCCACGAATTAAGATTCCCTTCCTCCATTTTATAAATTTGCAACCTCCTTTTAGTTCAGTCGTGACCATGAATTAAGAATTTGTTCCCACGACTTCCCACTGATTAATTCATAGCAACGTTGTAGCTACTAATTCGTAAAACGAATTAGTAAAACGTGGCTATCATTTACTAAAACAAGGTAGCGATTTCTTAATTCATGGCAACAATTTAACTAAAATGAGGGGTTTAATTAATTAGGGGTTGTTTACATGACATTGTTTTCAACCAAAAAAAAACTTTATGAGCTTTGGCTATTTATTTACACGGTAGCATTTTAGGGGCATGAAAATGATACCTTTGAAAATGTGTTTCAAAGTGCATGTTTTTGAAAACAATACCATTATCGTTTCCATGTAAACTACGAAATTAGTAAACTACGAGTTACAAAGTGACATTGCAAACTACATGCCTGGCATGCATAATACACATTTTTTAGTTGTTTTCATGGATCCAAGTGATCCTCAAAAATGCAAAGGAAACACATTTCTGTTTTTAGTACAATCGTTGTCATGTAAAGGGACCCGTAATTGTGGTAAACAACTCCGATTATATACATATTTTTCCCGCATGTCATGTGCGGGGCTCCATAACAACGTTTCCACAAATAAAGAATTAATTCACAAAACTTGCTAATGCATTTCCTCATTTTAGTTAAATCGTATCCATGAAATAAAAAATCGTTCCCTCATTGTAGTAAATCTTAGCCATGTTTTATTGATTTGTTACCTCATTTTAAATAAATCAGTAATGTGGCCACAGTTTAGTAAAACAATGGAACAAATGAATAAGTTGTGGGAACGAATTCTTACTTCGTGGCCACAATAAATATATTCTTGTCCATATGTCATATGTGGGGCGCCGTAGGATATAAATACAACCACATGCCAAAATCAAGCCCCAGTAAGATTTAGTTTTAGTATAATAAAGCAACTGTATGTAGTTTTGTATATTTTTGTGATTTTTGAGCCCCCTACAGTTAAGTGAGGAAATTACTTTCATAAATATATCACTGTTGTAATTACAGTGGATGGCTGTACACGTGCATTTGTTACTGTGGTAAAGCAATTCACACTTTTTGAAGATTTTCATACAGAGCTCTGCAACATGCGGACAAAATATTTATCATGGCCACAAATTTACAACTCCTTCACTCATTTTATAAATTCGTTCCCTCCTTTTACTTCAGTCGTCACCGTGACGTAATTCATTGCCTCCTTTCACTAAATCGTGGCCATGTAGCTACTTAAAACGAATGGTGAACGAGTCGTGGCCATAATAAATATATTCTTGACGGCACTTCATGTGCGGAGCTCCACAGGATACGAATAGAGCCACATACCGAAATCAAGCCCCAGACCTCCTATTCTCACATCCAGATGTTCATTAATGAAATACATTGATGTTCTACTTATGTCGCATATGTGCTGTGATAAAGAGCATTTTATAGGCTACTTATGGTTCAATGACTCGGTAAATTCATTCAAGGCCATCAAACTCCGTTTGAATCAAGAGAGAGAATAAATCTAACACCGCGGGACACCGGCGGTTTGTGTTATCCCGTCTCTGGAGAGCTGAAGTAATCCAGTGAGATTCGGTCATGTTTTACTGTACAGATCTGAACAGCTTAATCTAGCACTAATGAGAAGCACACAGGCCTCGCTCTTTGGGCGGACAGGCACCGCAACGCGTCGGCCTCAAATCACACGGTAATTTGTCACGTCCTTCCGCGGTGTGAGAACACGCTCCGTGACAGCGCGACGCTGAGGGAAACACACGCACGTTTCCTCAACCTCAAACACAAGTCCATTTCCTCCGACTGTGCATTCGTAAGCCAAATAAATGAAGACTTATCTGTAGTGTGCTATTTCATTTAATACGCCTGTAGATCTTCATTTAGGAAGTTCTTGGAAGGTTCTCGGGGTTCTGCAAATTGTTATCAGAAGAGTGCATTAAGGTCCTATGAAATGTTTGAAACCCGTCCAAACCACACGGAAACTGGAAAATCAGTGTCAGAGCAGTTCATCTATTTGCAAATTGGCTTTACAGACTGCAAAAGTGGCTGATTACACTGCAAAAATATTTCTTAATCAGTATTTTGTCTCGTTTTCTACTGAAAAAAATTTAATATAATTTAAACAATATCTAAAACAAAACTGCATAAGATGCATAATTACAGAGAATATATCAAATATACCCCAATTTCTTGTTTTAAGTATTCATTTTGTTAGATTTGTTTATAATGTAAAAAATTGTAGCTAAGAAAATTCATCTTTAATAGCACTTATTTTTTTCTCAAAAATTATTTTGGATAGATCGATTATAAAATAAATGCTGAGAAAATATATGTTAATAAATAAATGTGATATTTGTATATTAAAATACTGATGTATTCTTGCACTAATGACATCAGACTACCAAATCGTTTATTATATAATGGTTTAAGCAGACATATTGGCAATGAAGAAGTCTGAACCAGGTCAGTCCTGTTTGAGAATATCTCTTACCTTGATTGTTGATGTGGAGTGTATGTTACATATCCCTTCCTGAAGACAGTTTTCATTAACGTTTAGTTCATTTTAATGTCTTTCACAGAAACTGAAAGCTGATATAATTCAAATAAAACCTCTGTCTAACACAGATTAACTCTACAAGATCAGGATGAAATACAAATGAATCATAGTAATAAATAATTAGGATCAAAGTGCAGAATTTTAGTTCAGCTACACTTTTACACTTTCAGAACAAAATACGAGGGCTGGTTAATTGGCGAAGATGTTTAACTAATTACTGTGGTGTTCTAGGTAGCTAAAAGAGGCCTATGATACAATGGTCTCTAGTTATGGCTCAAATCCCTTTATTAATGTATTTCTATGGCATTTTCAACCATTTTTTAATCTGCCAGGCTGCTATGCCAGCAAAGCAACATAAAAATTGACTAGCTTGAATATAAAAGAGCAATTGCCATTTTTTGGTTTGGGCCAAGCTGTCAAAAGTGATTAGAGGCTACATTAACAGGAAGAGTCCTGAAAGACAAATGTCTCAGAGTAGGACAAAAAGTTCACAGCGCCTCTACCAAAGATCCCTCACGTCCGACAGCGACATCCATAATGGGCCGTCCATAACTGTAAACAGATCTGGAATGTACCAAGATCCATCATGACTCGGGGGAAAACTGTTTCCTTAACCCTGGGATGGAGTGAAGGGTCACACTGCTGCTGTGGGCCTATCGAAACCAGGCCGTTCAGAAGAACAAGATGGAGAAAGATGGAAATGGGAGAGAAAGGTGAAACCTTTGATTCATACGCGGGCTTGGGCAAAAGCTTTATTGATGTGATTTTAATGGGATGATTTGTCAACCACGTTATAGCTGCTCTGGTTTTTCACTGCTATAGAAATTTCTATGGCCATACAGGGTTCATTCATTAGTCATAGTATAATTTCTTAGCTGCTCTGAGCATTTTTGTCTAAAATGTATTCGTTGGTTACATCATGTCCATTAACTTTTATTTAAGATTGATTAGTTTGTGTTATGGCTTCATGACTCCTATTAGATTGCTGCGCTCTCAGTTTACCTTGATTTTTTTAATACACTCTTTAAAAATAAAGATTCCTAAAGGGTTTATGCACCATTTTTTGGTTCCCCAAAGAATCTTTAAGTGGGAAGTACTTTAAATAACCATTTTTAATTAGTCTAAATAACATTTTTTAATCTAAAGAACCTCTTTCCACTATGAAGAACCTTTTTTGTAATGGAAACATTCCATGGATGTTAAAAGTTCTTCATGGAAATATTAATGCCAATAAAGAACCTTTATCCTTAAGAGTTTAACCAATTTTTTATGTGTTTATATAAAATAATTTTAGATAATAACTTCAACATATTTATAAACAGGCATATGTTTTGCATTCTTTGAAAGTTGTCACTCCAGTTTCCATCTCTTATTGCAGCTTTATAGCTAATATTTATTTTTTCAAGATATAACAACAAATTTGGGTGAACATGTTCTTGACAGATCCCAACGCGATTTAAGAACTGAAACGATTAACTATTTTGGTAAAGTTCATAATATCTTCTATATCTAATAGTTTTGGATTTATGAGTCTTAATTTATGACTCAGCAATATCACAGGAGATATTTATACAGCAGTTCAATAAACAAGAAGTTCAAACTTACGTTTAGACACAACATCACCAGATACTTTGTCCTTTTTCGGTCCACCGGTGTTACGAGATTTTCGGTTTCCGAGATTTTCGGTTCCAGTGGGCGGAGCATACTTGAATATTCATGAATTTCCCGAAAATGCGCGTGGAACTGAGAACACCGGCGAAAATACTTCCAAACGAAGCAAACAATCGCGTCTCCGAGTCGGCAGTGGTGATTCATTTTTGAACGAATCAGTGTTCATGAACGAATCATTCACAAACTCTATTACATTTATCGCCACCTACCGTCGAAATCTGCTAAAAATCCCCACCATTTACAACCTGCATGAACGACACACTGGAAAGTGCTCGACTGAGGACTGAAACTAATTGTTGTATATTACAGAATGAATTTGGTGACTTGTTGCTGCTGAAATAATTTAATCTAAATTACACAACCATCATGTTTATGTTAGTCTAGGCTGTCAGAAACATTTCACTGCCTTGCGCAACTTTCTTGAGAACAACAGGTTTCTGATATATTGTGTTAGCTGTAGTTTGTCAAAGTAATGGGTTCATATCTGCGTCTGTTTTGTTGGCTGGCCTTTGCATAGCCAAACTGTCTTTGAATTATCCAGTGAAAATCCAAGTTCAGAACTGAACCAATTTCTTGGCATGCAGATCACTTTAGTTCTTGAAACAAAAATGTAAAAACCTTACTCTGGTCGGAGTTAAAAATTGTACAAGAGATGAAATACTAAGTCTTTCAAAACATTAATCTATAAGTTCATACAAATACATAGTTTGTCTTTAAGTTTGGCAAGAAAGTACAAACATGAAGGACGAATTTCACATCAACGTGAATGAAGTGGTAGTCAAGTCACACTGAAGTCAGCCAAAAGTCCAGTTTTCCCAGAAAACCATTTATTAAAATATGAATGTGTATATTTTCACAAACTCAGCAACACAGTAAAGTCGATCATAAATGGTTTCACACATTGACCTAACCTTTTCAAATGTACCAAATATCATATTTACCCACATTTCTGCTTGCCAGATTTTTCTGTGACATCCCTTCATTGTTGAACTGTAAGAGCACATGGAATAGCTATAAAACCATGTTAAATAACACAATGATTTCTTGCACATTCTTCAGTAAATATTAAGTATTATTCTCAATTCTAGGCCTGATTTAACAGACGACTTGGCCCTGTTGCTCCCTGTAAAATAGGAACAACCTGCTCTACATTATGGCTTCCTATCTGCAATTAAAGGAAGTTATTTTTGGAGGCTGAATAAGCAAAGATTTCATTGAGAGCAGATGAGAAATATGGCTGACTGGGTCGCTCAGCCCAGGCCATGTCAGAGACATCAGGAGCCTCCTTTGGTCCTGCAGGAGCAATAACCACAGTAGCAAATGAACCGATCCAGGTTCCTCTAGTGCTGTCTAGGGAGCACTCAGTCTATTACAAGCAGATACCTTTTTTAAGCATTGAGAGAAGGTTCAATGAAGACAGAGGGTAGGTCTGTGAGACCGGTCTGACATTCAGAAGGACCGCACAGGTGAAAGGTCATGGGACACGGTTTGGGTGGCATGATGGAATGCTCTCCAAACAGCGCCTCTGGGGTACCATGAGGACATTGAGAAGCAGCAATGGGAACAGTTTCACGGATCATTTTGGGTAGCGTGAAAACATTTATACATAAAAGTATTAACATTATACATAAGAGTCCTTCCTGCTGAAACATCCATTTTAATTTTGTAGATGTGTTTTAAAACATGTAAGCTGCATTCTAGCTGTTCTAAACAGAGCAATGCAGTGATGACATATTTTTGTAGGCCAATCCAGAAGTTAGGATCACCCTGGTTCCCTAAATGAAAAACATAAAAGGTACTGGTTATTAGCTGGTCGACCAGCCACCATGTTCCAAACCTCACAATGTTCTACCAGCTTGGACTAATTAATGAGCTAATGACTAGCTTGGACTAGGTAATGGCTAACTTGAACTAGCTATTGAACTAATGATCAGCTTGGACTAGCTAATGAC
Source organism: Sinocyclocheilus rhinocerous (assembly GCF_001515625.1). Lineage (NCBI taxonomy): Eukaryota > Metazoa > Chordata > Actinopteri > Cypriniformes > Cyprinidae > Sinocyclocheilus > Sinocyclocheilus rhinocerous. The sequence goes on along the minus strand of NW_015642048.1, from coordinate 451,669 downwards.
CTTATTATCAGCTTGGCCTAGCTAATAGGTTAATGACCATCTTGGACTAGCTAATGAGCTTATGACCAGCTTAGAATAGCTAATAAACAAATGACCAGCCTGAAGTAGCTAATAAGCTAATGACCAGCTTGCACTAGCTAATAAGCTAATGACCTGGGGTGTGTTTCCCAAAAGCAACTATGGTCGCAAGTTCCGTCGTTACCAATAGATTTCAATGGAACTAACTACCATAGTTAGCTAACGATACTTTTGGGAAACACACCCCAGCTTGGGTCAGTTAATGAGTTAATGATCAGCTTGGACTTGCTAATAAGCTGAGGACAAGCGTGGACTAGTTAATGAGCTAATGACCAACTTGGACTAGTTAATGAGTTAATGATCAGCTTGGACTAGTTACTAAGCTTTAGACCAGCTTGAACTAGCTAATGAACTAATGTCCAACATGGAGCTAATGGGATAATGACCAGCATGAACTAGTGTTATTGACCAGCTTAAGTTAATGACGAACTTGGACTACTAGATAATGAGATAATGACCAACCTGAACTTACTGAGCTAATGACCAGCTTAGACAGCTAATGAGTTAATGGCCAGCTTGAATTAACTAATGAACAGCTTGAACTAGCTAATGAGATAATGACCAACCTGGACTGAGATAATGACCAGCTTGAACTAACTAATGAGATAATGACCAATCTGGACTAGCTAATGAGTTAATGACCGGCTTGAATTAACTAATGAACAGCTTGAACTAGCTAATGAGATAATGACCAACCTGGACTAGCTAATGAGTTAATGACCGGCTTGAATTAACTAATGAACAGCTTGAACTAGCTAATGAGATAATGACCAACCTGGACTAGCTAATGAGTTAATGACCGGCTTGAATTAACTAATGAACAGCTTGAACTAGCTAATGAGATAATGACCAACCTGGACTAGCTAATGAGTTAATGACCGGCTTGAACCAACCAATGAGCCAATTTCCAACATGGACTAGCTAATGGATTAATGACCAGCTTGAACTAACTAGTGTTACTGACCATCTTAAGTTAATGAACTTGGACTAGCTAATGACCAGCCTGGACTAGTTAATTAAATAATAACTGGCTCGAATTATTTAATGTCCAACATGGAGTAGCTAATGGGTTAATGACCACCTTAAACTAACTGATGTGTTATTGACCAGTTTGAGTTACTGACCAACTTGGACTAGCTAATGACCAGCTTGGAATATGAGGTATTGACAAGCTTAAACTAGCTAATGAGCTAATGGTCAGCTTGGACTAGTTAATGAGCTCATAACCAAACTAAACCAGCTAACCAGGCCAGTTGGTAACCAGTTTCAAAACCCAGCAGGATTTTCCAGGAGGTTTTGTTGTTGTTGTTAGCAAGGTAAAAGCGGTGTAACAGAAAGTTGTGGCTAATGTCAGTGGGTTCTTTGGGACTGATGCTGTGTGACTGCATTGGTCTCTATGTTCGCAGAAACGCTTGGCATGGTTTCATCATCATCCTGGGACCATAAACATAGACGGTTGAGGCAGAGAGACAGAGAGCTCTGACCTCTGGACATTTATCTTCAACTCTGACCAGTCACATCAGAGTCAACAGCCCACCGGGTACCACTGGCACTCCCATAACAAAGACACAAACCTCTCTATGACCATACACAGTCATATCCAGCTACAGTAAATCATGTTGATGAATTAAGTAGATGACAAGATTGTCTGGAAAACTCACAAGGCTTCAGATAAATATGAAATATTTTATGCCAGAACATGATCACCAGTTTGATAGCCATCATACTATTTTATATATAGCTATCTTAAATGTTGCCATAATTATAGTATTTAGATGAAAATTAAATGATATTAATCTGCACCATAATAAGCAAATTTTGGCATCCTCATTGACATGATTTGAACATGTTCAAAACCACACAAAGTTAGCTCCTGGATGTTTGTTTTGAGCTATATCACTCCTAATAGTTACAGTACTGTTCTTTATGTTATAAGATCACATTTGCAAAAGAAAGTGTTCTCAAACTTACCTGTGTGAGTTATCTGTTTTGATAATGTACAGTATGGCTAGAGCTAATGGTTTTCCATTTGTTAAGTCTGCTAACAAAGCAGCATTTACACGTAATGAAATTAAGAAATTATTTCTATATAAGGTCTTGTCATAAATGTAATTCAGTATGGTATGATATCCAGAGCTGGATAGATTGCTTACAACTTGTAGTCCATTACTGATTACAGATTACATGATGAAAACTGTAGTTAGTAATGTAATCTAGGTTACTAATTTTAGATAATGTATTCTGATAATTATTTTTAGATTAATTTTTAATCAAACTTGTTTTCAACCATTAAATGTAAAATGTTGATATAAAAAAGCAAAGAGAAAGAAAATATTCAATTTTTTATATCAGCATCATAAAATGCAAGAAACATTACATTAGTTAGAGTTGATAGTGAGTGAATAGTGAATAAATGTGAATAGTGAGTAGTTGATAAAAAGCTAATAAAGTTATTTGCACAACATTTGTGAATATCAAAGCTCAAATAGTCAAAGCTAATGGTATGACACAGTAGGATTTTTAGAAAGGAAATTTTAAAAGAGAAACAAGATGATTTAGGGAGAATCAATAAATTATGTCTCATTTACTGCAATTCTGTGAATAACATGTAATCATATAATCCATAAAACCGTAACTGTAACCCGATTATGAGCATTTTAAAATAATATTATACTCTAATTTCAAGTACCTAATTTTTGGAATCTGATTACATAATTCAAATGACATGTAATCAATTACTACCCAGTTCTGATGATATATAACTGAATATGACTAACAATGATAAAAAAAAATATGCCTTACTTTGTTCAGAAAAAAATTATGTAAGACGTCACAAAGGAACTGTGAAGCTAAAAATACACATAATCTGTAGTGTTAATATTTAACTTCCATAATGAGATATTTCTTTGAGGGAAAATCTGGACTTAGCATTAGGACTATTTATTCTACTGGATCTTAAAAAAGTATTTCTTCAAAATAATGTAGAGTGATGGTCTACCAATAAAGTAATGCACATTAAGGTCCTAATCATAATAAACAATGCTATTTTTAAAGAAAGAAAAATAGGTCAATTGTGATTTCATTTTGTCTTTAATGCATAGCAAATTTCTAAAGTGGTTCTCATAGTTGTTATGGGAATTTTTGGATGTCATATATTGAAGCATGTCAAAAATGGCCACATACTGTAGCTGAGGATAGATGCCCAGAGGATAGTTGGACTCTATAGAGACGGATGCCAGTGGATATTAGCTAGAGACCTGAGATTCTGTTCTGGACATCAAGTAGCTGTAAACATGGGAAAAACATGCTTTCTCTTGTAGGAAAATCTTCCTTGACCCCCCTTATCAGTCAGACCAGAGACGACCCAATGGGAGTGAGAGGAGAGGGACACTGAGCTCTGAACCCAAACAGAGGAATACAGTGGGATGACGCAGTTTTGACCATAGGAGTATCAGATTTGTAAGTCCTATTTGAAGATATTCTGTCCAAAATATGTATTATGGCCTGTTCTGGAGAATATATATCTTGAAGGTATTTTATATATCTTGAAAAAAAATTATTATATAAACCTCAAAAAAATTGTGTAAGATTGATGGTTAAAATACAAAAAAATTATTTAGCAATAGGTAAAGTAAAATAAGAAAACAAAACAAAAACAAAGAAACAAAAACAAACATTAAAGAAAAACTAAACAAAAACAATTAAACAAAGAAAACATTAAAACAAATAGCAAAACAAAGCAAACAATAAACAAAATGAAACTGTACAATAAAACAAAGCAAACGACAAAACAAAACAAAGAAACACAAACATTAAACAAAAACAAAACAAAAGCATAAAACAAATAAAGAAATAAAACAAACAGCAAAACAAAGCAAACAATAAGCAAAAATGAAATAAAAACAAAGCAAACAATAAAAAATGAAACAAAAACAAAAAAGGAAACAACAAAAACCCACCAAAATAAATAAATAAATAATCAAAATAAGCAACCTTACTTGACTTATTTAATAACAAAATTATTACCATTTAATTCAATACTGATTGGTAATCATATTTATAAATATTTAATAAAGAAAAAAATCTTTTTAAAAATTTACAATATGAAACTTTAAGTTGGTTGCAAAATTATTTAGCAAAAGTAGGCCTAATAAAAAAAATAAAACAAAAACTCAGAATAGTACAAAACTGCTGCTTTTACAAAGTGAATCATAGCAACAGATTTCTGTTTTTTAAATTTTTCTTTCTAAACTGTGTCTAATCAAGGTCATCTCAATTTCACCAGTACTTTTGTTGGCTTGATCTGCAAATTCAGGAGAAGCTTTCTGAAAGCCAATTTTTCTTTCTAATGATGCTCTGGGGGACTCATTTTGGTCACTTGGAATGCATTTTGTTTATTAGTATCCTGTCATGTTCTGCCAAAAAATTACTCTAAAGTTCTCCAAAGTTTACATTATTTGCATTGACTTAAATTATCTCTTAACAGGCAATTAACCTTTAACATGAAATAAAGCCATCCGTTTATGACCGCATGATTGTTTGCACCGTTCTAAAAAGTAGAAATGTGTTTAAATCATCTGTTCAATAGCACAAATGCGATTCTTCCTAGAGCAGTTATGAGTATTCCAGATGTGAGCTGCGCTTTAAGTATTCACCAAGGACATGTCACATTAAATTAACTGCTGGTGGTAAGTCCCGGGGCTTATTTTAATTGAGATGAAATGTCCTTTTATTATGAACAGTAAGACTTCTTTATTTTAGAGGCGAGGCGTTATTGAAAAGCCCGTTTCAGCTATACAGGAATAAATTTAACAGGGGTGCACGCAAGTTCATAGGAAATGAAAGGAATCGAACCGAGTATTTACACTCAAAACAAAATGAATATATATATAAAAATGCATTTTCAGCAGGATATATTGCATGGCTTACATTAAACAATGTAAAACAGCAATAAAACAGATGTGTTAAGGTTCACTTGTCACGTAGTTCACCAGAACAATCGCCAAAACAAGCTTCAGTTCTCAATAGCGAAAAGAAACTAGTGATGACATGATGTGACATGAAAAATGTGTTGCGCAGAAATGCAAGAACAAAACTGCTCAAATGCATAAGTTATATTTATACTAATTCTAGGTTCTAAATTGAATAACTCTGCGCGCTGAAAAGACCGAACACGCAAGTGACCTTCATCCACCAATGGATACCTTCCTTGGGCCAAGTGTGTGGACCTTACACAAGGTACTAGGTTCCAAAACCTAGTGAGCTGCCTACCTGGTACCTACTACAGCCAGCATTTTTTAAAAGATACATTATGTTTCCTTTTAACCCTGAAAATCATTTACCAAACTTGGTGTCCGGGATTAAAAAGAGGAGCAGCCTTTTAAAAATTATTTGTAAATCTCATATTACTTCATATAATTGTATTCAATCTTTGTGTCAGCTTCCAAAAAGAAACACAAAACCTATGCTAATTGAAAGAAAACAAGTTGATAAAAGACTGAATGAAAGAATTGGTGATAATATAGCATAATGAGAGATTTACAAGCTATCTTTTGTAGGCCAGTTATTTCCAAGAACACCACAAGTGTAACAAGTTGGACATGAGGGTTAAGATATCTCGTTTTATGTATCCCTCACAGACAAGGCAATGCTAGCATTACAACGAGTTCAGTGAAAAACAATAATCCAAAATAATCATTCAATACTGAAAAGTTTTGATTAAAAAAAAGTTAAATCCATTTCAAATTTGAGTATTTGACAGATCTTAATATTTGCGTATATGTATTTTTATGCTTAGGTATTGTTAGCGCAGCAACATGCTAAACATCAAACTCTATTGTGTCAATTGTTTCCGCCACTGAATAAAAAATAAAAAAAGGATTGCAACTTTTTATCTCGCAATTCTGACTTTTTTCTCAGAAATTGTGAGATATAAACTCCAATTCTGAGGAGGAAAAAAGACTGATATGTTCTCAATTTAAAGTTTATATCTCAATTCTGAGAAAAAAAAGTCAGAATTATTAGTTTATATCACATAATTCTGAGAAAAAAGTCAGAATTGCCAGATGTAAACTCACAATTGCGAGAAAAAGTTAGAATTGAGAGACAAAAAGTTGTAATTATCTTTTTTATTATTATAATTATTATTCAGTGGCAGAAACAAGCTTCCATAGTTTTTTGTACTTCATGAGTGTGGAGCTGATTCCTGATAAAAGCATTTTAAATCAGTCACTTATGTTCCATGTTGCCTTTGAAGGTGCTTCCTATGTAGGCAGTAGGCAGCACACTGTGTTTTGTCACAGAGCGCATCAATGCTAACTCAAAAACAGGACTGTGATGTCCGCCTGATTTGTTCTGAAATACATTACGTACCAAAGGCTGTCACATGCAAATCTTTGACCCGCCTGGTTATAAACTGACACTGTGAAGGGATGAATTTCATTACAGGTCCATATGTTTCATATACAAACCCTGTTCGGCCCACTACCACAACAGTAGGCTAACAAAGAGGCCTTTATCTGCTGAGGTATTGAATGGATAATCCGAAATCAAATTCAGGATAAAGGTTTGCGTAAACATTATTGATGGTGTATATTACACTAAAAAAGCGGTGCTACTCCCAGTTTATAAATTTGTCCTTAAAATGAACCGATCTATAGCTGTACAGTGGAGTACGTTAGGACAGTGCAGAACTATTGGGAGGATTGTTTTGCTTGAATTTGTGTTGTGGGTGAAAAGGGAGGTTCTGATTCCTGTTTGACTTGTCGAAGGCCAGGCAAAATGTTTATTAGTCTAACAGTTGGGCGTCAGTCTCTCAGGGTGGGGTGCACTTGTTCGATACAGTTTTATATACTATAAACTTTGGCACTTTCATTGCCATCAGCACAATGGTACCAAACAAAGAAAAATGTGAGTATTGCTTGGCTGCGCAAAACTCACGACCCTCATTATAACACATTCTGGGTGGTTGCGAGGGTGTTGCTGTGCAGTTATTAGGGTGAAGTCTGATCAAGTCTGATCACTGAGAACAGAGTTTTTCACACTGTGGGGCCACAAAAGAACAAAACAAAAAACAAAGCAAACAACAAAACAAACAATAAAACAAGGCAAACAAAAACAAAACAAACAACAAAACAAAAAGCAAACAATAAAACAAGGCAAACAAAAACAAAACAAAAAAGCAAAACAAAGTAAACAAAAAAATGAAACAAAACAATAAAACAGAGCAAACAACAAATAACATACAATAAAACAAGGCAAACAACAACAACCAAATTAAAAAAAAAACTTCAAAAAACAAAGCTCACAATAAAACAAAAAGCAAACAATAAAACAAAGCAAACAGAAAAAGAAACAAAACAATAAAACAATGCAATCAACAAAAAAAGCAAACAATAAAACAAGGCAAACAACAACAACAAAACAGCAAAAACAAAAGCAATAAAACAAAGCAAGCAGAAAATTAAACAAAAGGAAAGAAAACAAAATATAAGCAAACAATAAAACAAAGCAAACAAAACATAAATAAACAAATATGAAACAAAACAACAAAATTACAAAACTTACCAAACAAATTACTGGTTGTAAATCACAAGATTTGTTGAAATTAATAAAAATGAATGATTTTCATATAAATAATGAGATTTTTTTATTTAACAAAATTGTCAACTTAATTGTTGATTAATTTACAAAATTGTCAACTTAAAAAGTATTTTCCTAAAAATATTTGACAATTTTAATAATTTCATAATTATATATGATAAATATTATTATTATTATTATTATTATTATTATTATTATTTGTGATATAACAGAGCATAATGCACCACTGATAACTCCAGTATGTGTATGTAAAACATGTCTTAGGGATGTAGAAGACCTCTATAAAATAATCCAGGCTTTCCTGAAGCACTACTGCACTAACAGCCATTTCAAAGTTTATTTTCAGGAGTCTATAGCTCCGCAGACGGAAACCCTGCTTACCTTTCCACTACCCAAAAAATCAGAGACGCCCTTGGGGCAGCCATTATGCAAACCAAAGAGTGCGACCCAAGATCCTCAGCGGTCAGTGGAGGAGCTGGTAAAGATGCCCTATATAGAGCAGCCGAGTCGAACATCATCCGCACATGTGCGCAGAACAGATCCAGCTGGAGGTGAGTGAGGGGGTTTGGTTAAAAACACTTTGTAGGTGTTAACATAATAAACCAGGGCTTATTCTGAGAATAAATGGCAACTGATGTTGTTTAAGAGACTCGCTGAAGGCCTGTGGGCTTCAAAGTCTCCACGCAGCAGCTGAGTAAATACGACGAAGGAAACCAGGGGTCAAAAAATGGGGGAACGAGACGGAGGCATGATGAGAAAGATGGTAAATGCAAATGTGGAGTTATCTATATGAATTACCAGGAATAAACGCATTTAGTAAGATCAAAAGAGTCTGAAAGCATAATTTATTGTAACTGCAGGTAAAAGGACACCAAATTAGTGAAAATATAAAGGCTAACGACAGTTTTAAGTGCCATGAGAGACAAAAACCAGCCGTGGCCCTTAAAACACAATCAGCAGTTAAAACAGTGATGATTACTGAAAAAATATTGCTGCATATGACCCATCACATTCCTAAAAGAACATCTGTATTTCAGTGAGAAACTCCATTTTGTCTTTTTAGCGCTGCTTGAGTGAGCCAGAACAAAAGCCAGAACAAATACTTCAGAGTTTTAACATGCTTCACTAGTCACATACTGTCAGCGCTGCCAGTGATGTAAATGTTGCGCTAATTTGCCAAATTCAACATAAAAGGAAGCCCTGGGGTCTAAATCAAATAAACCCTCATGTGGAGAAAGACCTCACAGCAGATAATCTGGGAAGTATATCTCATGATGTAAAGGATTCAAGCAAAATTACTTGTAGTTCCGGTCTATTTGGGTTTATAAATGGGAACTAAAGAACCGAAGGGCAATCTTGTTGCAGAATGATCAATAAAACCTCACTTGTGCTTGAACTATTACACAAATCCTGGCCAAATTGTTGTTAATTTATTTTGTCCATAGGGATTTAAAAAATGTCTTTGTTAGGCCATGAACCAAACCAACCACTTGAAAATTGCACACAAAAAGACAAAGGTACAAGACTGTGTACTTAACAGCTTTAATGAGTGAAAGAACTACAATCCCATGAACCATTGTCAATATATTCAAAAATATTTACGTGTTCTGAGAGCGTGACCGGGTTGATTATGTTATTTGTGTGGCTTCATGGGAGTGGGCGGAGCTCAGCGCTCATTTGCTCACTGCGACTTAAAGATTGGTGGAATTTTCTTTACAGCATCATGGGTAATATAGTTTTTAAATGGGTCATATGACGTTGCTAAAAAGAACATTATTTTGTGTATTTGGTGTAATGAAATGTGTTTATGCGGTTTACGGTTCAAAAAACACATTATTTTCCAAATACTGTACATTATTGTTTCTCCTCTATGCCTCACCTTTCTGAAACGCGACGATTTTTACAAAGCTCATCGTTCTGAAAAAGCGAGGTGTGCTCTGATTGGCCAGCTATCCAGTGCGTTATGATTGGCCGAATACCTCAAGC
>NW_015642048.1:421083-441561 GCF_001515625.1 Sinocyclocheilus rhinocerous | reverse complement strand
ACTGCTGTTCCTGAAACCACGCTTTCTTTCTTTGCGTGCACATTTGGGCGGTGTTATGCAAATCTTCGCACATCGTGACGTAGACATGTGGGGGCGTGTTTAAATGAGGCGTTTTAGGGGGGCGTGGACGAGTCTTAACTTTTATAAAGAATATCTCTTTGGATTTGAGACTTTAGTCTTTGCAACTTTACAGATCTTCTTTATGCACCAAGAGCTTGTAACACTCCAAAGAGAAAGGAAAAATTTAAATTGCATCATATGACCCCTTTAACCAGGGATTCTGCTATTAAACAATTATTTAAAACTAGTTTTAAATAACTAGTTTTAAAACTAGTAGTATTATTTCATAAGTTGAAAAATAATGTGAACTCATGGCTTCAACATAGGCGTATCATATCATATCATTAAAAATAAATTCCCTGTGGGATTAAATTCATAATATTATGATAATAAAGTTGTAGCATTGCTGATTAAAGCCATAAAGAAAAAGTTGCAGCATTAGATTTAAATCGTAATTAAATTAAATCGTACAGTGAAAATAAAGCCACAATTGTCAAATAGTTCTTTTAATTAAAGTTTAGAAGGGCACATGACTAAAAAAAAAAAAGATGTGCACATTAAAATATTCAGTATTCCATAAAACAAGAATTGTCAATTTCAAGGTGCCTTTAATTTTGTAATTATACTACTATATTATTGCCATTTTTATTTAATTCTCAAAATATTATTACTTTTATATTGTAATTGTATGACCTGATTCTTAAAATGATATTAATTACAATTTATTAGTTGCATGAATTATAAATATCATAAATATATTTATTTTTATATGCCACCTAAATATATTTATGCAACCTCTGAGCAATGTTTCTAATGTGTTCTTCGTTAAACATGAACCAACAATTAACATTTTTACAGCATTTATTATTAATCTTGGTTAAAATATAAATATATACTAATAAATTAAGAATTTTATATTCATTTACTAATAATTTAATATCTTAAATCTTAATAATTTAAAGATCTTAACTTTATTTAGTGCATTAAATTATTCAATATTTTCATGTTTTGATGCATTAAAAATGTTACATATATTGTTATATGCATATTTTCATATTTATTTTTATACATATGTGCAACATCTGAGCAATAAAATGTTACTATGGGTCAATCAATCTAGATTTCTTCACTCTTGAAGGCCATGAAAAGCAACTCAGGTCTGTATTTGATGTCTCTGCCCATAAGAATCAAGAGCTGTTTACCTGCATCAGTGTTTACCAGGGAAAGTCCTCTCTCTCCCCGGAGACTCACTGATCACTGAGATTGGGAAAGAGGTATCCACATGGGTTTTGAGCACAATGAGCTATTGGGTGTGTAGTGTGTGAGTGGTTTGTGTGTGTACCCCCTAATGAGGCCAGTGCCGCCAACCTAGACTCTCCGGAAGCATTGGCGACTGCAGCGCAGTGACAGCAGGAGACAGGAAGAGCCACAAATACAGGAACACACAGTATCCAGGGCTTTGTCCTCAGCCCCATACAGTTCTTGTAATGGTCTATAACTGGCCCTCTGTGGCTCGTTTATGTGCAGGGAACCCGGATCACCTACTCCCTGAGACCTGCTATCTGAAATCAGCCGCCAAACACAACACAACAAATCAACTTTATCACCATAAACCATTTTCACGTCAGATTACAGACTTTGAGAAACAGATCGAGGGAGTCAAGGAACGGGGTAACAGGAACCATGTAAACTGCAAGAGAGGTATTGTCATATGTATGTGTGTGTGTGTGTGTGTGTGCACGTATGTGTATATACAGAACAATCCGAGCCAGGCTGGGTGTATTCACTATGAACCCCCTGCTGGGACAGAGGCCTGGGCTGGAGCTATTCAGACATACAGTTCGATCCCTTTATCCGGCCTTGAGAACAGACCTGTGGTCACCATACATCTGGTGACTGCAAGTTTAAAAGGATAGTTGGGTGAAAAAAAGAAATGTCTGTCCTCATTTTCCCACTCTTATGTCTTTCTAACTTTATTTTTCCATCATACAAAAAGGAGATATTTGGCAGAATGTCCTAATACATCATGCCAGGTTTGACACTTAACAATTAACAATACTTTTTATAGAATGTATTAATCTTAGGTTAATCTATAATTTACATTTATTTTCTGCATATATTAATATATTTTATATAACAATTAAAAGTTGACATTATGAAATAGTTTACATTATTTACAGTTTCATTATGGTTTCAAAACATTGAGAAAATACTATTTTACTATAAATACTATTTTATGAATAAATAGCTGACAACATTCAGTATACTGTCTCAAGCTTCAGTATACAATTATATTAATCTACAGACATGAACATTTATAACTGGAGTTCTCATAAGATCTCTGTGTTTCTTCTGAATGTTCCTATACATCAAACCAATATATGACAGTTAATTGGCCATATAAGGGTGAATTAAGTTTTGAGTAAGTATATGAAATAAACCAGACCAAATAAGGCAATTTCTACCAAATAGGGCAGTTTCTATCTTTAAGATCATTCTTCCATGAAAAAGAATGAGACCGATACATTCAGAATGGAAAAAAAGAGAGAGAAATGGAAGGGAAAACAAGGGGGAAAAGTTCTGCTGAGGATTCTCAAAAATAGCGGGTTTGGATTCTTAAAGGATGACTCCCAAGTGAAAATGCAAGGGGGAAAAAATGGCAACAGCTCAAACAGGAGACTATATGAACTCCAAAAATCAATTTAACAGACGTTTGGCATGTTAAAGAATAACTCCCCAAATGACAACTGTCCATTGTCTATTGTATGGAGATGTCTAGCTTTGCTCATTTAGAGAAAATATCAGCACACAGAGTACTATTACTGGAAAAAACACTGACTCAGAGAATGACAAGCTCAGCTTGTTATTTTCTAACAGTCCCATGTATTATGTCTTATGTCTAGCGCAATACGTGTAAGACACTTCGAAAATATCAAAACTAAACAGCTTCGAATAGAATATAATGAAAACATTATTTCAAAACAGAAAAAACTTTATAACTCAGTTATATTTTAAGAAATAATTGATATATACACTGATCAGTCACAACATTAAATTCACTGATAGGTGAAGTGAATAACATTGATTATATTGTTAACGGCATCTGTCAAGGGTGGGAGATGTTACAACGCAAGTGAACAGTCAGTTCTTGAATTTCATGTGTTGGAAGCAGGAAAAATAGCCAAAAAATCTGAGTCACTTTGACAAGAGCCAAATAGTGATGGCTAGATGACTGGGTCAAAGCATGTCCAAACATCAAGTCTTATGCAGCTGGTTAGTACCTACCAAAAGTGGTGCAAGGAAGGACAAACTGTGAACCAGCATCAGGGTCATCATGGGTGTCCAAGACTTGGAGAGCGAAGAATGTCTGGTCCGATCACACAAAACAGCTACACAAAACACCACCAAAAGCACCTATAATGGGCATATGAGCATCAGAACTGGACCATGGAGCAATGGAAGAAGGACACCTGGTCTAATAAATTACATTTTCTTTTAGATCAGATGGATGGCCGAGCGTGTGTGTGTACTCTGACCAATGTTCTACTGGGAAACCTTGGGTCCTGCCATTGTATGTAGATGTTACTTTGACACCTACCTTTGTCACATCATTGTAGAACACATATACCCCTTCATGGCAATGGTGTCCCCTGATTGCAGTGGCCTCTTTCAACAGGATCATGCACCTTGCCACACTGCAAAAATTGTACATGAACGGTTTGAGCAACATGACTAAGAATTTAAGATGTTGCCCTCCAAATTCCCCAAATCTCGATCCGATTGAGCGTCTATGGGTTGTGCTAGACCTACAAAACTGATTCATGGAGGTTCCACCTCGCACCTTGCAGGATCTGCTGCAAACATCTCGGTGCCAAATACTTCAGAACAGACAGATATATTCGTAAGATTTACAAACTTGTGTATGAACCGGGTATCTACTATAATTCCAGCATATGGAACAGGTAAAAGTATTACAGTTTAAGACAAAGTGGGTACAAATTTATAACCTCTATCCATTGTTACTATGACGCCCGTCAAAGACGACAGACCGGATATTTTTCAAGAATGACTGTAGACAGAAACATCAGCCGGCAGCCATATCACCCTGTCCAGGTGGATGCTGCACACTGGAGGGGGATGAGGAGATACCCCCTGACAATGTAAAGCGCTTTGAGTGCCTAGAAAAGCGCTATATAAATGTAATGAATTATTATTATTTATTATTATCAGCGTTTGCAGGTGTCTATGACAGTTCAGAAACCTTTATTTTCTTTTGCGGTATATTGTGTTACTCATGGTTGATATATGTCCGTACAGTGCATCTGGTGTTCAGCAGGGCTCAGGGAAATGCTTGTGCATGAAAGCTGTCAGCAGGAGCCGTTTTTTACCCGGTTCCTAACCCGATCCGCCCTTGAGAGTCATTCGTTGCCTTGCATGCGTGTCACAATACAGTCTCTGTATCTTGGGGGAAACTGTAAAATCCTATCTAAGAACCATTTCCATGTCCCACCTGCGATTATGGGCCTTGTATATTTAAGTAAAGCAAGCAGTCAAGCCAACACAAATGTTTAGAAACCCTCTGAATGTCCAGGACACATTATTAACGGCTTCTCAATCGTCTGCTACACAATACATGAATGGTGTCTTGGTGCGTAAGTCTTGTTTGCGGGATTCAGTCATGGATTATTCATCGTTAGTCAACGAGGAGCTGGAGTTTGTGTGCCCCTCGAGGTCTCCACTCTTTGCCCCTTACCTGTGTGTGGTAATATGGGAACGAGGGACATCCGAGAAGAAATGCCAAGCTGCAATCACGGTACATGCCGGCCTGAAACTGTTTCCTCTGCGCAGCGCAAGGCATGTTTCTAATTATAGTCCAGCGGAGAGACACAGCAGGCTCCCGTCAACATGTGATTCATGGTGCAGGTGACCCAGAGACTCTTCCCTTGGACGTCTGGAGGAGAAGAACTCGCTGGATTTACTGTCACAGAGACTCGTTCAGACTCTGCTGTGCTAAATCAATGCTGCACTAAAGGCACTACTGTAAACCATATTTTATGCACCTATCACCTATTTGGAGGTGTTACTTACTGGTAGTACTTGCGGATTTGAACAAACCACTAAAATTGAAGTTATCCTGCAAACCTGAATGAAGGTACTCAAAATAATGTGGCCTGTTTACAATGTAGCTTATTTTCTAAATGTTTGGACATCAAAACAGGTGACAAATCCCTCTGACCTCTAATGAAAAATACAAAAATGACAAAAAAAATCTCTTAAGGGTAGACCCAGAGTTAACTTTATAATAATTATAAATCTTTAAATTCTGCACCACACATGGCTCCTTAAAATATATATAACAACAAACTAGTCAGGCAGCTAGATAGATAGATAGACAGACAGACACATATGATAGATAGACAGACAGACAGACAGACAGACAGACACATATGATAGACAGACAGACAGACAGATAGACAGATAGATAGATAGACAGACACATATGATAGATAGATAGATAGATAGATAGACAGACAGACAGACACATATGATAGATAGACAGACAGACAGACAGACAGACAGCTAGATAGATAGATAGATACCAAATGTTGTGTGTCACATTATCATATTATATTCAATATGATGCATCATATATTAAAATGTCATATTATCAAAGTCATGTTTAAACGGCTCTAATGCCCCAGAGAAGCACTGACTGGCTACAGACTTGAATTACACTGTTGTATAAACTTATAAAAGAAGAGACAAATTACCAGGTCTGTTTTTTTTTTTGTCATTACAGCTCTTGCATTAGTCATAATTACCAAGCTATGTAGTGTAAGCAATGACATACATAATTTCCACAGCATAGCCGATGAATTAGCTCATTAACACCAGAGAAGATAAACTAATACATGCTTTCTAAAAAAGCATAACACACTACTAAAATATTCACATTTATTTTCTATTTCTTATTTTATACCATTGGCCTCAAACTCAATTCCTGGAGGGCCACAGCTCTGCACAGTTTAGCTCCAACCCTAATCAAACACACCTGATCCAGCTAATCAAGCTCTTCGGGATTACTAGAAACTTCCAAGCAGCTGTGAGTTGGAGCTAAACTCTGCAGAACCCTCCAGGTATTGAGTTTGAGACCTCTGTTTTAAACCATCCTAAGGTAGTTTTCAGGTCTAATTTTCTGGTTGTAGAGGAGTTAGGGGCACTTGTCATCTGGTTAGGCCAACTAAGGCCACATTTACACTGCAGGTCTTGATGCCCAATTCCCCTTGAAGTTGACTATATCCGTTTTTTGGCGACCAGCTTACTTTTAAATGGGACCCATATCCAATATCTGCATGTACACTATGGTGAAACAACCCAAAGTAGACACACTGACCCGGAAACAGGGTTGCCAGGTCTGCGAAACAAAACCAGCCCAAATGATAATCAAAACTAGCCTAAAACTATGTTTTTTTCCCATTTTTTTTTTCTTCCTTAAAATCACATTCCAGGGGGGGGGGAGGAGATCGTTTTAACCTGCAAACTAAACAACAACCCACAGCAGCAGAGTAACAGCCCAGTTCCATAGGAATACTGTGGAAAAGGCCATATCTGATCTGTCCACTTACATGGCAGATGCAAATGCACATATCCAATTCATATCTGATTTATTTCCACATAGGCCTGAAACCAATCAGAGAATATCCGAATCCATGTGCATTCTTCCTGCTTACACGTTTGTGGGTCATATCTGATCTGTGCCACATGGGAGGAAAAAATTGGAATTGGCTCACTAGAGCCACATAATGTAAATGTGGCCAAAATCAGAAGAACATCAGCTTGACCAGACCGGTAGAACATCCAAATCTGCTTAAATCTTTGTCAACAAGGTCAGCACTTGTAATGGGTTCAACCTGTTTTTCTGAAAGTAAATGCTCCACAGGTTTGTCACACCCTTGTTGATTATTTTATTTAAACTGTTCATTGGAGAAAACAAGGGGAAATCCTAACAGACAGGAAGGTTCTCCTTTCTTAAAACGGGACTCAAAATTGCAGTGCCAAAAATATTCAGGCTACAAAACAATGCGAGGGCAAAATATCTGGATGACAAATTTGAGCCTCGACGACTCAACCGTGGACTAACAATTGATCAGAATGATGTCACCGCCACTATTATCGACTGAAAGTATACTCCTGTGATACGTGTTCAGGAATTGAGCCCGCGGTGATAATCACTCTGGAGTCCCAAATGTGCACATAAACAAAGGAACTCACATTGAATATGAAATAGCACAGCGGTGAAGTCAAGGCCAAAGCAATATTGTTGATCTTAGGAAGCTCTTCCCTAATAAACACAGAGGTGGGCGGTCATCATGGGGAGCACAAAATAAAGAAGTCAAATTGGGCTTCGGGAGCACTTCAAGACATAAAAGAGCTATGAAGGTGCCAAAGGTCTTTCAATACTCGGACGTTTTGTAGAGGGAAAACATCTTTGTTCCTTTGTTTAAGTGGAGCGGCTTGTCTGGTGGTCCGATCTAAGGTGTATTATAATGGTATTGTATCCTTATGTGCAGGTCACACATGCTCAATCAAACACATGGCAGGCTGCTCCCATATTACCAAGAACACATTGACATTCTCCATAAATAGCGGGAAGTACTACAGATCACTATACGCTTGGGGAAAATATGACTTCCTGATGATGTGGTAGGCTTATATGCTGATAAAAGATGACAAATGTGTCTGGCATATGTGCTTCCTACATGCCATTCAATGTTATGCATGAGTGGAAGCTTTTTTCAGTGTTATAAAAATATATTGGGTTTACGCGAGAACCATTAAGATCATATAGGCTAAGCTATGGGCCTTTGTGCGTTCTGATAGGTTTTTAACAGCAGATACTGTTTTATTAAGGATTTGTGGTCAAAAGTGGTATTTTTGCCTTAGCCAAAATAAAAAGGAATAGATTTTTACGTTTTTTTTAAGAAAATGTCGCTTGTAAACAACAACCCACAGCAGCAGAGTAACAGCCCAGTTCCATAGGAATACTGTGGAAAAGGCCATATCTGATCTGTCCACTTACATGGCAGATGCAAATGCACATATCCAATTCATATCTGATTTATTTCCACATAGGCCTGAAACCAATCAGAGAATATCCGAATCCATGTGCATTCTTCCTGCTTACACGTTTGTGGGTCATATCTGATCTGTGCCACATGGGAGGAAAAAATTGGAATTGGCTCACTAGAGCCACATAATGTAAATGTGGCCAAAATCAGAAGAACATCAGCTTGACCAGACCGGTAGAACATCCAAATCTGCTTAAATCTTTGTCAACAAGGTCAGCACTTGTAATGGGTTCAACCTGTTTTTCTGAAAGTAAATGCTCCACAGGTTTGTCACACCCTTGTTGATTATTTTATTTAAACTGTTCATTGGAGAAAACAAGGGGAAATCCTAACAGACAGGAAGGTTCTCCTTTCATAAAACAGGACTCAAAATTGCAGTGCCAAAAATATTCAGGCTACAAAACAATGCGAGGGCAAAATATCTGGATGACAAATTTGAGCCTCGACGACTCAACCGTGGACTAACAATTGATCAGAATGATGTCACCGCCACTATTATCGACTGAAAGTATACTCCTGTGATACGTGTTCAGGAATTGAGCCCGCGGTGATAATCACTCTGGAGTCCCAAATGTGCACATAAACAAAGGAACTCACATTGAATATGAAATAGCACAGCGGTGAAGTCAAGGCCAAAGCAATATTGTTGATCTTAGGAAGCTCTTCCCTAATAAACACAGAGGTGGGCGGTCATCATGGGGAGCACAAAATAAAGAAGTCAAATTGGGCTTCGGGAGCACTTCCAAGACATTAAAGAGCTATGAAGGTGCCAAAGGTTTCTAGAGGGAAAATGTCTTTGTTCCTTTGTTTAAGTGGAGCGGCTTGTCTGGTGGTCCGATCTAAGGTGTATTATAATGGTATTGTATCCTTATGTGCAGGTCACACATGCTCAATCAAACACATGGCAGGCTGCTCCCATATTACCAAGAACACATTGACATTCTCCATAAATAGCGGGAAGTACTACAGATCACTATACGCTTGGGGAAAATATGACTTCCTGATGATGTGGTAGGCTTATATGCTGATAAAAGATGACAAATGTGTCTGGCATATGTGCTTCCTACATGCCATTCAATGTTATGCATGAGTGGAAGCTTTTTTCAGTGTTATAAAAATATATTGGGTTTACGCGAGAACCATTAAGATCATATAGGCTAAGCAAAGGACCAGCATAAACCAGCAAAGGACCAGCTTAAACCAGCATCAAAATATACCTAACCAGCATATGCTGTTTTTTTCAACAGGGAGGTCAAAATGAAACACTTAGGCTATATTATATTATATTATATTATTAACAACTATTTATTAATTTCTTTGATCTTTTAAGCATTTAGCAGACACATTTATTCAAAGCATACCGCTTGAGCTACAGAACAGAAGACTCATACTATATTGCATTATATCATTATATTTGAGTTTTGTGAAATTTTTGATGTAGATAACACTTCACAGATAATACAGATCTAGTAGTCACACCAGCTTTCAATTAAAAAGACAAATAGTTTATTTAAAAACGAGAGAGATTTATACACGATTAATGGGTATACATGAGGTTTAATGCTGTGTCCGAAATCGCTTACTCGTTCACTCATTCACTATTCCCTATGTATGGAATTACATTCGAGTCCACTATGTGGGTAGCTATCAAAGGTACGTGACATTTATTTAAAAACGAGAGAGATTTATACACGATTAATGGGTATACATGAGGTTTAATGCTGTGTCCGAAATCGCTTACTCGTTCACTCATTCACTATTCCCTATGTATGGAATTACATTCGAGTCCACTATGTGGGGAGCTATCAAAGTTACGTGACATATAGCGCGTCATTCTACTTCCTGTTTGGAGGCGGGTCTAGTTCTGTAAACACTTAACGTGATGTGAACTGCAGCAGAGCGCCGACCGTAAACACTGCAGACCAGGTAAAATAGAAAAGCGGTCCTGTTTTAAATAGTTGAACAAAGCAAAATCCTATCAGTACGTATACTGAATACAAATTAATATAATTAGCTACATAGACTTACATGCCGACTGTCATAAGTCAATGTCACAATGGATACGAGTTGCGCAATGAAGATTAACACTATGACATGATGATTAGGCTTCTTTATCACTATTGACAGAACAGTGGCTAAATATATTTGGCCTTGGTTGGTTGTAACTGGCTACAGCTTCATTGTTTGTAGACGTCTCATCTTCAAGACTTGCCTTCATTTATCAGAGGAGAACCAGACATAAGCACAGGCAGTTCATGATGGCTGCAGATTCAGCAGTGTCTAACGGAGGAGAAAACATCCTTACTGACAGCGACGATGATACTCTCAGGTACCTTTCAGTGTTATTAATAAATAGAAGTAATGTATATTAAGAAGCTATTAAGAATGCATCCACATTGGCCTTGTCATAATGTTTACAGGTTCAGGATGTACTTGTTTTGAGGGTGCATCAACTTTATCCACATTAAAAAAGTTCTGAACAGATAAAAAAATAAATTAGGCATCATACACCTGCTGACTTTGTAAATGGTTACAAAGGGGGGGAAAAAAAACTTGGCATCATACACAAAATTACTATTGTATTTCTACAATGGCATTAAAAACTCTTTGGCTATAAGTGGCTCTACCTCCAAGCCAGTAGGTGGCAGTATAGAGCGATTTGGAGAAATGTAGCATTAGATCACTTGCTTGTCAATGGATGCTCTGCAGTGAATGGGTGCCGTCAGAATGAGAGTCCAAACAGCTGATAAAACCATCACAATACTCCACACTACTCCAGTCCATCAGTTAATGTCTTGTGAAGTGAAAAGCTGTGTAATAAATTCATCACTAAGATGTTTTTAACTTCAGAGCATCGCTTCCAGTCAATTCGTAATATTGCTTTCTCAAGTAATTTCATCTGAAACAGGAGAGAAATATGTACAAAATAAGCACCGTTTACAAGCAAAAACTGTCCAAAACATTTCTAAACAAATATTAGTGGATTTTGATGTGAGAGGAAAACAGGAGATGGACTCTTTCACTGGAGGAAGCATTGTTACAGATTATGGACTTGTATTTTGGCCAAAAGCAACGGTTTAAAGTTAAAACACCTTAATAATGATTTTGTTTCTTACAAACATGCAGCTTTTCACTTCTCAAGAAGTTAACTGATGGACTGGAGTCATGTGGATTATTGTCATGGTTTTATCAACTGTTTGGACTCTCATTCTGACGGCACCCATTCACTGCAGAGGAGCCATTGGTGAGCAAGTGATGTAATGCTACATTTCTCCAAATCTGTTCTAATGAAGAAACAAACTCATCTACATCTTAGATGGCCTGAGGGCGAGTACTATGTTCAGCGAATCCTCATTTTTGGGAGAATTAAGTTATGTTAAGTTCATTTATGTGCGTTTAAACAATGTGTTAATAGTAATTTTTGAACTTCATCAGGTATTCACAGAGTTGCAGGAGATTGGGAAAGATATAAAAGAGGAAGTGCAGGACATTGGCTTTCATGCACATGGGGATATGGGTGGAGACATCAGTAAATGCCCCTACTATGCAACCAAGATGGGTGAGTTGTTAGCGAATATCGACACTATATTTTTTAATATGTTTTATATCATGTAAATTTAAAATGTTTTGTTGTTTTTACTC
The DNA here is from genome assembly GCF_001515625.1 of Sinocyclocheilus rhinocerous. Classification (NCBI taxonomy): domain Eukaryota; kingdom Metazoa; phylum Chordata; class Actinopteri; order Cypriniformes; family Cyprinidae; genus Sinocyclocheilus; species Sinocyclocheilus rhinocerous. Next base: position 429,730 of record NW_015642048.1, on the reverse strand, counting down.
AACTGCTTTCATCATTTTCTGTCTAGCGGTGAGTGGAAACACGACTTATGCATGTAATTTTGCCAAGATGCTGCTTCGACAGTCCACAGTACAGGTGATTCTGGCCACATGGGTCGCTGCTGTCGCTGGATTGGCTGCTTGGTACCTCATGTGATCACCTTTACCTGAATCAGCCAATCAGAAATGAAAATAGCAACAGCTGGGCTTCAAAGTGGAAATCTTTCACTCACTGGGCCACTTTGTGAAAATATTGCTGCCGATCATATAAATATGTAAAGTCACTGACTGGACTTTTAATCCATGCCACGTATCTGTATTAAATACAATGCTTTTAAAGGAGATGTGACATTATTTATCCTGTTTTCAATCTCAGTCAAGAGTGTAAGCATACATGCTAGAAGACATTGGAGCTGCTTAAAATAAAACTATTAATGCAAGAACTGTTTCTTTGACCATTTGTGATTGCAGTTGCACATTGTAATACACGTTCATAAAAAAAATATTCAGGTACATCACTGTGGTGCAGTGAATAAATCATAAGAGTGCTGTCTCTTCAGATTTTAATGTCCATGTTTTACCAAAGCACAGAAAGCAGAGGAGAGTAGGGAGCGTTTGTCTTTAACTCAGTGTCCCACTAAAATATTCCCATATTTATCTGCTACACATAAAAGTAACTGGAATTATAGTAATTCTATAACTTATCCCTAAACCATGTAAATAATGTCAAGTACACGGAGTGTGGCTTTATAACCAACTGAAAACATGGACATTTTACATTTTGTGCTTGGGGTTACTGTATTGTTACCACCCAACCAATCAAAACTGCAAATATATATTGAACAACTTTTACACTCTCATTAGAAGGGTTTTACTTTAGTGACGTTACGTTCAACACGGAAGCTCCGAAGCTTGTATCTAAAAAACAACACATTTCACTTTGAAGCACCTTATCCGGAGCTTGCTTCGTTTTGCCAAAAGCAGGTGATCTACGATGTCTGAAGCTTCGTTTGCCTGAAAACTACTAATGACTGCTTCAGTATCTGATTCAAATGAAGCTAACCTCAGCGCCGTTTCCTTTACATTATAATGCGTTAGCATTGCTTTTTTTATCGTAATTTATAAATTAAGCTCAAATGGAACTTTGCCCATGAAATAACAGTCTAAGGACTGAGGCAGAATTAAAATAGACAAATCACAGATTTAATTTATGAATTTGTTTGATTTATTTTACTTATTTTAGTGGCAGTACACCGACACAAATGACTGACTTTGACAATGGCCATTATTTATATACAATAAAATAAAGCAAAGAATCATTTGTAGAACCAGATGTGAAACCAGCAGCTGTAATGGAACACAGCCGTTTGGAAGGTGCTATTCATTTTTATGACCACTAGATGGCCAAAGCATAAACAGTGTCGAAAAGCTTCGAGTAATGAACCTTTTCCCGATACTATAGTGTTGAAAGCTTCACTGGTTCAGAATGCTTAACTTCACCAACACTAGCTCTTTTCTAGTTAGATAACTGATGCTGTTATAACACTTCCCAATCTCATGTTCAGGGGAAAAAATAAAAACTAAATCTGTAGCGGCCTACAACAACAAAACGTGATACAAAGTAAACAATATACAAATAGAAAGTGCAGGTAAATAAATGCGAATTCATCTAATTATCTTGTTGTTTTTCAAAACTGATTTGTGGCTTTACTGTATTTTTCATCCATTTTCTAACACTGTAAGGGCCCTGATATACTTCAAATGAAATCGAAGAACGAACTGATATGTCATTTCCAACAAAATCAGGCTGAAACGAAGTTCATTTTGAGTTTGTTTTGGCAGTTCGAAACAGCTCACCAAACTAAGGTAACCAGACGTGCCACTTCCCGGGGACACGTTCGGCACAGGATTTCTAAGGCCATGTCCACACGTACACGGGTACTTTTATAGTAGGAGTATTATAGTATTTTTTATAGGAGTTTTTCCTTCTTTCGTTTTAAAATAAAAACTCCGTCCACATGAAAACGCAAACGCATGCTATGAAGCACTGTCAAGAGCATGCCAAACCAACAGGTGGCGATATAATCTCAACCGTAAAGCCATGTTGGCCAATCAGAAGCCTGAAAAAGTTTCCAGTAGGCGGAGATAACAGCGCAGGCGCCGACGTCACAAGCCAAAGGCCCTGTCCACACGAATGCGGTTATTTTTCAAACCGCAGCTTTTTCTATGCGGTTTGTCCGTTCGTCCACACGCAAACGCAGCACCAGGTCACTGAAACCAAACATTTTTGAAAACGCCTGCCAGGGTGAAGATTTTCAAAAACTCCGGTTGCAGTTTTATCGTGTAGACAGCGAAACCAGCAAGACAGCGAGTTTTTGACTTGTGACGTCGGAGCCTGCGCTGTTATCTCCGCCTACTGGAAACCTTTTCGGCTTCTGGTTGGCCAACATGGCTTTATGGTTGAGATTATATCGTCACCTGTTGGTTTGGCATGCTCTTGACAGTGCTTCATAGCATGCGTTTGCGTTTTCATGTGGATGGAGATTTTTTTTAAATGGAAGGAAAAACTCTGTTTGTGCTGTGCTGCGCCGAGCCGATCGATCGTTGATCGAATAGCTGAGCTGGAACAAATGTTTCTGCACCTGTACGATTGCTCGCGGAGAGCGTTTAAAGATTCAGAGAAGGCATTTATTGTTGTGTTTAGGGGATACGCACGAGCGACGCGACACATATTCACATTAATCTACACCCCGCCTCCAGCAGCGCGAGGGTGTTAAAACGTTCAAAAACAGTATACCGTCGCTCAGCCTTTTCAAACTTTTTGCCCCCAAATGAAGACGAAAAAGAACTTTGTTTGGAGTATATTGGGGACCTTTTCGGCTTCTGGTTGGCCAACATGGCTTTATGGTTGAGATTATATCGTCACCTGTTGGTTTGGCATGCTCTTGACAGTGCTTCATAGCATGCGTTTGCGTTTTCATGTGGATGGAGATTTTTTTTAAATGGAAGGAAAAACTCTGTTTGTGCTGTGCTGCGCCGAGCCGATCGATCGTTGATCGAATAGCTGAGCTGGAACAAATGTTTCTGCACCTGTACGATTGCTCGCGGAGAGCGTTTAAAGATTCAGAGAAGGCATTTATTGTTGTGTTTAGGGGATACGCACGAGCGACGCGACACATATTCACATTAATCTACACCCCGCCTCCAGCAGCGCGAGGGTGTTGAAACGTTCAAAAACAGTATACCGTCGCTCAGCCTTTTCAAACTTTTTGCCCCCAAATGAAGACGAAAAAGAACTTTGTTTGAAGTATATTGGGGCCATAAACATCTGTATGGGTCACTGAGGTGTAAAATGTAGCCAAAACTTTTGCCGCAGAAATAATATACAAAGTCGAGTGAAATCATGCTCTTATTTTAAATTTAGCACAGTGTGACAACAGGCACAGCATTTATTTGCTACTGTTTGCTTTAGAGATGCTCAGTCTTAATGCGAATACCGCGTTCCAGACACTCTTTGCACTCTTCCTCGCTCAATTTCCTGAAACCTATATTCATGTCTTTTATGGCTTTCCTATAGGTTTCATATGAACACGCAGTTGAACTTTTGCCTTTAAAGTCTTTGTACATCTTCATGACAGTTACATTGCTTGGTAAATATCGTCTGCTTTCAGCGTGTTCACATTTATAGTCACTGATAGTTGGATTGAACGATTCAATGTGTTGGTAAATTGGCGACAAATCTATTTTATTGGCAGGTGGGTGTCGCCCTCTGCGGTCTGGAGGAGGAACGCCACCGGATGTGTTGCCTGTCACGCTGACAATCACTCTGTCGTTTTTTGGGTGGTATCCCAGTGTGGTTAGGTAGAAGGTTTTGCAAACATCTTGAGGTTGCCCGAGGCTGTTATTTAGATGATACTGAAAAGTCTTGTTGCGTCTGCTGGGACCTCCCGTCGTGAGACGTGTTTTCAGTGATTGGGTAACTGAGTGAAATACAAAAGCCCATTTGTCGCTGTGTGACATGTCCTGATAGGAGTCAAATATTTCTTTTCTTCGAACATGCGGGATCTTCTCTGTACATTTCTTTCCACATGTAGGTCCACAGGGTTTGCCCATCTTTGGTGCCCATTGATTTCCTATTTGTACCGGACAGGATTCTTCATCCTTGAATGCCATTTCATCTTCTCCGCTCTCACTGTATGTTTCCTGTTTAACAGAATTGACTTTGAAAGTGCCAAGCACCCACTGTGCAGTTTGTTGATCACTGATATGAACAGATTGAATCGGCTAAATCTAGTGCTGAATAATATTGATATTAGACTTACCAAATTAGATTAATTATTCAAATAGTTTTTTTCAACCATTTTTGTTTTAGATTAAACACACACACCATTTATTTATAACAGTAACTACAATAAAACTTGTAAGATAACAGTAGGCAACTATGAGTAACTGTTACCTACCACTTTTAGTCTTGTTTCCGGACTTTCCAGGGAAGTTAATGACCTCAAATCTTCAACTGGACATCGTTTTGGACTTAAATGTTTAGCCTCTGTGATCTCAGAAACATTGTTTGCTTTGAGATCTTGCACCATCCTCATAATCTTCCTCTGCTGCTCCATAAGAATTTCTTGTTTAGTTAATATGTCATGGAGAAGTGCTGAAACAAACACAGGAATTGCAAAGTTTACCACACTACCCATGCTATGAAACGAGCTTTACACTTAGGGCTGGGTTTTGACACAAATTTCAAGATTCGATTCTGATTCACAAGCTTGCGATTTGATTCATTATTGATTATCTTGGATATATCAGGTACAGTACATGCCAGATTTACATTTTTTTTTAAAGACAGCGGCTATTTGCACTAAGTGTAAATAGCAATTAGATACTATTTACAAAAATAGCATATTTTCTTAGCAATAGATGCTATTTACACCAAGTGAAAATAGCAGTATTTGTTTAGCGATATGCTATTTACACTAAGTGAAAATAGCTATAGATTCTATTTAAACTGTTAAAATAGCAGGATTTTCTGCTATTTATACCACTTATTGCAAATAGTGGCAACTATAGAACTGTAGTACATTATAAAACAGTATGCAGTAACGTATTGAGTGTAAATTATCATTTTAATTCAAATTATTAAATGGATGCCACCTTATTGGGACAATAAAGCCCTCCCTACACCTAACCCTACCAGATACTTCATTTTCAACTTTTCGATTATTTCCTTCATTTTCATTGAAAATAAATGCCTTTCCGATGTGATGTGATTTATCCCAATCAATTTGAGCAAGATCATATAAAAAAGATTGCTCATTAAAATATTTCATAAAACACCTAGTTATAATTCTCGGATTCTGTTTTGGTAGCTTTGTATCTCTGGCTACTGCCACAACACAGTGGTCACTGATATCATTTGCAAATACAGAAGCTGAAGAATATTTACGCGGAGCATTTGTAAAAATAAGATGTATTAATGTAGATTTTTCTGGGAATTTCAAATTAGGCCTAGTGGGTGTTGCGATGCCGCAAACGTGAACTTTGCAACAGAGACAGTCAGATACGAATCCAAATCCCAATCAAGCAGAACTTGGTGGGTTTACAACTCCAAGACTCAGGCCCAAAAGGCAGCACAATCACGCAAAGCTGGGATGACTTGAGACACACCCGTCTGCAGGAGCAGCACGCTGAATCCCCCGTGGAGCACGAGCTGGCCACAGCTCACTAATTAAACACGGTGTTGACAGCTGGATCGTTTCATATAAAAGAAGATTATTTCCTTTTCTTTTTTCTTCTTTAAATTCAACACCACATTTAAGGTTGTCAATAGTCCACTTAAAACACTAGAATCAAAATAAACAGAGACAAGTACTAACACTAGCAAACTGACGAGCTGCCATCTTGGATGTGAATGTTCATAGCACTAACATATATAGCACATTTGAAAAGGGAGAAAAAAAAAGTTTGGCAAAAGGCGGATTCAAACTCAATCTTTTGTAGTGATGACTAGCCCAATCAGACGTTGGTGGGCAGAGTAGCTTCTGCCAACAAGGTGGGCTATTTGCACTCCGTTTTTTAAAATATAAACATTTAAATAGTGGCTCTCATAAAAACCTTGACAGATTTATTCATACTACATACATTAAAGATCGAAGAACAGTAAAAATTATAATGCATACATTTATAAAATGCTCCTCTCTAGACTTCATTTTTCTAGCTGACTAACGAGTTCATGGTCACCGAATATGTTTCTTCTGAAGTAAATGTAACGTTACGTGACATTGTTACAAGCTGTTACATTGAAGTCTTTGCGCGGTTTAAACACTTATTGAGCGATTACATGAGACAGGATATGGATTTCGGTAAGTTGTACTTTTTCTTTTAACATAGCTTCTGCTGTTTATTGAGGTTTATTTTGTGGTGAAACTGGTATTAAGGCGGAGATGATCAGTTCACGTTCGCTTCGTACTGCTGCTTCCTTGAACTGAGGCGCTACAGCGATCTGTCGCTCCACATAAAAAAAAAACACCAAAGCGGCATTTATTGCTTGAATACTGTAATAAAAAAAAAAAAGTGACGTAATTTGAAATCAAACGTAACAAAGCACAAAGCTTATTGTGATTTATTGGATGGGATGCGCTACAGTGTTCCGTTCATTAACTGACTAATCGATTCTTGGGATTTAAGAATCAATATCGTTTTGTAAAAATGAGAATTGATTAAAATCGAGAAATTTATATTTTTACCCAGCCCTACTTACACTAGCAGTGAATAAATGTTAGAAAACAGAAATGAATCTTACAGGTTATGAATGGGTCATAGCTCGAGAGGCTTTTTCTCTGGGGTCTGGGTGTTTCATGATGCCACGGTGACTGTGCCGGCTGCTCGGGAGACTGTACATTTGTGTCCTGTGGCCATGTCAGTTCACGGTTATGTTCTGTGATGTCTTGTGATGCTCTGTCAGAACTTCTTGTTTGCCACGGCTGTTGGGAAATCTGGTGAGGCAGCAGAGTATTTTCATGCCACTCGGAGGCAGGACTTATCTCCAACAAGGATGGTCTTGAAGTTTCCGCAATCTGTGTCACACCTGGGGATTTATTTTGACTTTGTCCTAGAGGACTTGGTTGTAGCTCATTAGAAGCTGAACAAATCCTTTTGGATAGAGGCTGTATTTGAGGGGCTTGTGGCAAATAGTTTTTTAGGGGTGTGGTAGCCTCCTCATCACAGTCATAATCATCCAGTAGGCACCCGTCTCGTCTTTAGCGAAGGCGAGAAATTGAATGATTACTACATTTGATGAAGCGAGGGTGGCATGTTAATGTGAAAACGCTATTCAGCAAAATATTCCCTTTTTGCAGTTCAAAAAGAAATGTGCATGTTAATTTGTTAAACTGCACATCGATACAAGGACCTGTTAGACAGGTCTGTGTTAAAGAATCACATAATATAACCAATCTTACTTTATTTTGCATTTTGGTGGCATCAGGGAGTCAGGCACAGCCTCTAACTGGAGATCGGTCTGCTGTTCTGCAAGAGATAGCTTCCGGCATGCTTCACTATAATTATCTATGAAAGACAGAATTAAGAAATCAGAACAATCCAAAAAGTTGTTTACCATTTAACCCTTTTTAATTAAACATAATGTGTACAGAAAGGATTTAGACATACTTGTAGTATACATTATTTTTATTTTATATGCAGACCAAGACTCCTGGGGTTGCTCCAAACAGTTGGCTGCCCTCTGAACTCTTTCACCCTTGTATGGAGGCCATAAACACACACCACTCTTCACCCAGATTGCAGGCACAACCTCCACTTCTTCAGTGTCAACAAAACTGACAATGTGGTACATGATTTCTGCAAGCAAAACACAAATGTGGATAAACATAAAAAAAATTTAAAAAAAAAAGATAATATAAAGGCAAATACATAAATATCAATTGTGACTTTTAGATGTCATACTAGTGTAGATTGTGTCCAAGAGTAGCTCAAAATTTCCGATTTCGATTCTGGGGGGAAAAAAGAAAATGAACACACACACTCACTTCATTTTAAATGAAATTTCTGCAAGTAATTTTCAAAAGGAAATCCAGATATTAGGTCTAAGTGAAATCACAGCTAAGGTGAATCAATCCATAGTGTACACCACAAATTCTGGGCCATACAACTGACTGAAATGTTCAACAAATGAGACAGGCAATGCATTGGCAAAGTCATTCATTGATAAACAGAATGACGGATTTGCTAAAATGCAGCAGATAGAAGCATGAAATTATTAGCTATACACTTGCTCAGCCAGACAACCTCTGACAACTGGCCTAGTATATAGAAGACATCGTCTAAATCTGATGCTTTCCATTTAGGTCTTTCTTCCAGACCCCTTGGTTTTCTGGCAAATTCAACTGGGACAAAATCTTTTAAATGAATTAATCTCTCAGAGATTAGAAGGCCCACAAATCCACCAGTCTTCGTACCACACCAAATGCATATAGCCTAATCATGAGGAAAACTAACCATCCCTATTCCCTAATATTGTTTTCGACCAGAGGTGAATGTCCTAAATGGTGATCTTCATCCTCCACAGCTTGCTTAAAAGACTCACCAGTCAGTGTTTCCCCTAGGTTTACGGCTTTGGGGGGGGGGGGAA
>NW_015642048.1:395204-420169 GCF_001515625.1 Sinocyclocheilus rhinocerous | reverse complement strand
ATAGAATTAAATATTAACTTGACTTTCAAGGGGGGCGGGGGGGGCCGTTGGGGGGGCGGGCCGCCCCCCTAAAATAATGGCAGGGGAAACGCTGCCAGTGATTTGAAATGCATGAATCTAAGGGAAATACTGACGCCTGACTGAACACACCCGTCACATCCAGAATGGCCAGTATGAGTTTTAATGCATTTGACAAAGGCTCTAGCAGGAGCATCACATATAATTGAAGTTACCTGCAACCAAAAAGTCTTGCCACAAATAACAAATCCTTCTCTCAAGCTATTTAGCTCTCTTACAAGAGCATCTAGGTAGTCTGAAAGGGAAGCAATTAAAACTGGTCTTATAATAATACAATCTGAAGAGATTAACTTTTAAACAAAGGCAGACCATCTATATTTAGTTGTAACTTGAATACATGTCTTTCTGGAACTTTAAAAAACAGGTTCTCAAACGTTTTACCAAGGTTGTTCAATATTCCCAAAGAGTATAAACAGCCGCCTGATAACCTTTCCAGCACATACTGATTTGTTGTATTGAGCAAAGAATATCCATCTTTCGGAAAGAAGGAATGCTGTAAGAACAACCAAAGAAACGCCAAACTCAACTGCCCAACCTGACAAAGAGTTTGCCAAATCACTAGAAAAACCTCCTCCTCGCTTTCATAAGCATCAATCTCAAAACTAGCGCCATCTTTGGTTGGCCTCTTTCCAGGCTGGGAATGAACTCGTTTTTCCAAAGATTCAAACACCGTATTGACTCTTTTAACAGCCCCTTTTCGCATGTTACTTCGCTCACCATGAGCCTATAGGTTTTCCATCATGCACTGTAGAATAATTATAGCAACGCTAACATAAAACAAAGTCCAAGCAGAGGAAAGAAGAGCAAGTTACGTGAACAAAAAGTAAATCCAGTAACGCGCTGTAGAACAATGGGTGAAATCTACGTGTTGGTTGAGATTTAAATAAATGTTGACTTACCTTGAAGTATTAAAGCTGTAAAAGACAAAACGGCAGTTAGAATTTCACCTCCAGACTGTGTTGTGTGGGTCGTTTGCGATGTTGGACTCGAGAGGGAAGCGTCGAGTGTTTTTTCTGTGGGTTGCTTAGCAACTGAATATGTCGCTCGCGCCACCTGCTGTCCTGGAGTATACATTACGCCTATATATAATGTACACAAGTATACTCAAGTCAGACTGGGTTTTTGGTTAAATGGTCTGTGTTAAAAACTAAAAAGGCCAAAGGTCTGTGTTTCACATGGTCTGTGGTATAACATTTTATTCCATGACATAAAATACACCAGTAATGCCTGATTTAATTTTTTAAGGATTTATGTGTCTTGAAGAAGGCAGCTGCTAACACCTTGCTACATGGGACAACAGAGTTTGTCTGGGACATGAAATGCCATGATGCCAAACAAGTACACTAATTTATTCACTTGTCCACTTTCACAGCTCCATTGTGTAAAATTGCAAAAAATAAAAAATAAATAAAAATGTTCAAACTTGTATATTTGCTATACTTGCATAAGCTAAACGGTGGTGCAACCGTGGTATAGTAAGTAACTGTGTTAATTTGAGAAGATTGTCATTCAGTGTAGGGAAGGTTACTTTGGAAATATAATAGATTTTAGAAGTTTACAAGCTTATAGATTACAAGTTACCCTATTTAAAAATGTAGTGTAACTATTTCAATTACTTCAATTGAATTAGAAGCAATGTAACTGATTACATTTGATTATTTTTCTAAATTTCGAACAAATGTTTTCAGCTGTTAATCATTTTCAAAAATGTAAAGCCGGCAGGGTTAACCTTACAGTAGTGCTCAACACTGATGTGATTACTGTCAGACTTTCAAAATCCTTCTTTACTTGAATTAAGATTATAATTATTTAATTTTAACGCACTGCCACCACAAATTCAGACTTTAACACCTCTTTTTACTTTAAGATCGTTCTGAGGTTAATACAGATTTAAAATCATCACAAGAAACCGACAGCTTTTATTGGCCACAGAGCTTATTTTCTGCAGCAATACAATACTAGTTTGTGTGTGTGTGTGTGTGTGTGTGTGTGTGTGTGTGTGGGAACCAGGGTGATGCTAACTTCTGGGTTGGCCTACAAAAACACGTCAAAATAAATAACCTCCGGACCACTCTATTAACATTTTCCATGAATTATGTAAAATAAAAAATTCTTTATTCGTCACTTAAATTACAAAACAATATCTAACGGTGCATGAAAAAAACAAAAAACAAGAGAAAGTGAATTCATGACAAACTCCCAAAAACTTCCTCAAAAGCATTTCTGTCCACCACTCGTCCCAGTCTGGTAGAGAAGTACATCGTATCAGAACAGCTGTAGCGCTTTAAACGCAGGATCGGCTCTCCTTCGGTATCCCCTGAATCTCCCAGAGTCATGACATCTGACACTGGCACGTATATGTCCCGTCTGTGACCCCAAAATGTCAGGTGTGACACCTTTAAGACGGTCTGCGCTGAATCCAGATACATCATGCCAACCACTCGTCTGACATAGTGGCTTATGGAGTACAGCATGACGCCGGCGAACACGGCGATGCCTGTGGAGTAACTCAGCAGCATTACTGACGCCTGTCCCTGCAGGTAGAGGTAATACACTGCGGGCAGTAAGACGACAGTGATGCCCGTCTGCATCAGTTTGAGTCTAGAAAGCGCCCGCAGGCCTTTGATAGCCGGAAAAGTGTAAACTGGACTGTATTTCCTTGAGGCAAGGTCAGAACAGAGGGACGCAGGTTGGATCTGTACAGTGTGTGTGACTGTAATGGGCATCCGTCGACCCACATGCACCAGGTCACTGCCGTATTGCACATGAGAGTTTGAAATCAGTCCTGCACGATGACACCCATAGAGAGGAAGACGGGAAATGCGGATTAATCGTGCGGACATCATCTGAGGAGACAGTAACCATGGTAACGATTAGTGAGGGGCGCTTTCGAAGCACTGCTTCGTGAAGCTTCGAAACGTTTGTGAATCGTTTGTTTCGAAACATTGGTTCGGAGCGCGTATCGAAGTGCCAAAGTCATGTGATTTCAGTAAACGAGGCTTCTTTATGTCAAAACTGTTTTGAAACGTTTCGAATCATGCGAGTTCATTGAGATCGCCCCCAGCGGCAAACCATTGAACCAGCGTCTATGGGTTTTCCTGATCTCGGATCAGTTTCATCAATTTGTAAACATTTTTAACGAGACATTTGCGTAACTAACCCCCGGTTTCACAAACCAGGCTTAGGCCTAACCCCAGACTAAAATGTAAGTCTGAGCTGTTTCAGCTGAAAGAAACTTGCACTAACTGATCTTAAAATATGTCAGTGCCTTTGTTTTGTCTCAAGATGCACACCAGTATTGTTTTTTTCCTAAGGCATGTTTATAAAAACTACTTAATGTCCTAATTGAACTATTGCCTAATCCTGGCTTAACCTAAACCCTGTGTGTCAAACCAGGCCTAAAAGGATGAGTAGTAGTTAATAGTGTCTTACTGGCCTCCATTTACAAGCTTTCCATAAAACAAACAAAACAAACCCTGCAAATAAAAAAACAGACATTTTATATTTAATGGTATATATATATATATATATATATATATATATTATATATAAAATTTAGTGTATTATACTTTAAATAAAACATTTGCAATGAATTTTTAACTGCCCTTTTCACAATTCTAACCAGCAGGTGTCACTAGCATGTGGTGTTTCGAGCGCTTCGAAACAGTGAACCATTCTGCGAAGCAATTGAAATTTAAATTGATTCGAAGCTTCGAAAAGGTTCGTTTTTCCCATCGCTAGCAACAATAGTTATTACAAGGACAAACGCTTACAATTGACTAGATAATATAGCATACTTGCTTAAATTAAAAAAATACATGAACCACGTTTAACCTGTGGGTATAGATAGTAGTTAGAGTAAGATAACGTTACTGGCTGTAAAGGGCAATCCTTACGTGAACTCAAATTGAGAATATTTGCTAAAGTGTTTCAGACTTCTACATATTCGATAACGAAAGAAAATACACCAACGATAGCAAAATAATTCAATAAATTGCATTAATGTCAACAATTTATGCAGCTTTGAAAGCACTTACAAGTTCAGTGCATTGCGCAGTGCTTCTGTGAAGCGGGATATAAAGTCAGGCAGCGGAACTTCAAACTAAAGGTCCTTGTGTCGTTATCGCAATAAAATAACTTAAATAAATAATGAAATAATTTATATACTTTTGAAATGTAAAACTGTTTTAAATTGTAAAATTAAATAAAATGATAGAATATTGTATTTTTAGTTGCCTTTTTATTTTTTTTCCTCATCCTTTACACAGGGATTTTTAAGTCATACAATCCTTGTGTGAACTCAGTTTGAATAAAAGGTATTTGCAACTCGTGTTCTAGGCAGCTAAGATATAATAATGACAAAGAAAATACACAAAACAAATGGCCAAGATAAGTTAATGAAATGTATTCAAATTAACAATATATGCATTGTTGAAAGCACTTACATCTCCACACAAGTTCAGTGCATCGCGCAGTGCTTCAGTGAAGCTGGACACTTCAAAATAAAAGTCTCTGAGTTGTTATTGTAATGAAATAATTTAATATAAACTTGCTAAATTTAAAATGTTTTGAAATTAATAATAATAACAATACGTGAAATTTACTTATAGGCCTAACCAAAAATCTGTTAAACACAGGAACTTTTATGTCATAGTCAAGTTGTTATTTTCTATAGTAGGAAGTTTCCACCAATTGGCATCGCGTCAGATAGTTATTATATTTTAGAGATCTTGCGCTCTTTGTTCATCAAGCAGCTTGAATGTAAATACATTTACTTAGGCTGTCATTAATATCAGTTAATGCTGTTTATTGTGCTGAGGTCAGCAGTCAAACTGGTCACGCAAGCGATTTCGCAATGTATTCGTGATGTCTTCAATACATTTTCATGCCAGTTCATTAATGCAAGCAGCAGCAGGTTTGTGACACAGTTGTGTGGCGATGAATGACTGACTCAAGGCTGAACACTCCAGTATCAACATTTTGACGACACTCGCGATGCGGATCTCATCTGAAAGCAACGACGCTTATATCGACCGAGCAGAATACCGCTGATGCTACATGTTTATTGATCACCGATCGATTATTTGCAGTAATAGCGCTCGTGTGTTTGTAGGCTCGCTTTCTCATCATGCTTCAGTTTGGAGACGAGCTCACGCTGTTCTCTGTTGTCTTCGTCGTGGTTCTGCTGGGAACCAGGAGCGCCGTCTGGCCCACGGTGCTCACGGCCTCTCTCTACCTCTTTCTGGTGATGTTCCGGTTCCCCCAGGTCCCCTCCAGCCGGGCCAGACGGGTGCTTCGGCCCGGGTCTAGAGTGTCGTCGGGCGGCGTGTCAGCGGTGGCGCACCGCGGTGGTGGACACGACGCTCCAGAGAACACCATAGCTGCTATACGCGCGGTGAGCATGTCATTATGCTGGTTTATTTTATTTTTTTAAATGTTTAAATATGGTTTTTTTTTTCGTGGCAGTGCTAATTTAAAGCAACTGCATGCTTATTTTTAAAGACAACACATAAAGTGATACAACAAGTATCACACTGACAGCACCGATGTTCGATTCGTGAACGAGTCGTATCTTTTGAATGAATCGGTTCAGCTCGTTCAAATGAAAGAGTTTTTAACGAATCAAATACAGCGGTTCATTGGCTGATTGAACAGAGAATCGTTTCTTTCAAACATGTCCGACTCGTGATGAACCAAAAGCCGAGGAGTGTTGTAATGCAAATATACATGCAAATATTATATCTAGATTATTTACAAAACAAAATTTGCACGAACGAAAATTGGGCAGATGCTTTTTTATTTTTATTTGCCAAAGCGACTTACAATACAGGAGCACCAAGCCACCAATATTCAAAGTAAACAATGTATAATTTATATAAATTATACAATATATATATATATATATATATATATATATATTATATATAAAATTTAGTGTATTATACTTTAAATAAAACATTTGCAATGAATTTTTAACTGCCCTTTTCACAATTCTAACCAGCAGGTGTCACTAGCATGTGGTGTTTCGAGCGCTTCGAAACAGTGAACCATTCTGCGAAGCAATTGAAATTTAAATTGATTCGAAGCTTCGAAAAGGTTCGTTTTTCCCATCGCTAGCAACAATAGTTATTACAAGGACAAACGCTTACAATTGACTAGATAATATAGCATACTTGCTTAAATTAAAAAAATACATGAACCACGTTTAACCTGTGGGTATAGATAGTAGTTAGAGTAAGATAACGTTACTGGCTGTAAAGGGCAATCCTTACGTGAACTCAAATTGAGAATATTTGCTAAAGTGTTTCAGACTTCTACATATTCGATAACGAAAGAAAATACACCAACGATAGCAAAATAATTCAATAAATTGTATTAATGTCAACAATTTATGCAGCTTTGAAAGCACTTACAAGTTCAGTGCATTGCGCAGTGCTTCTGTGAAGCGGGATATAAAGTCAGGCAGCGGAACTTCAAACTAAAGGTCCTTGTGTCGTTATCGCAATAAAATAACTTAAATAAATAATGAAATAATTTATATACTTTTGAAATGTAAAACTGTTTTAAATTGTAAAATTAAATAAAATGATAGAATATTGTATTTTTAGTTGCCTTTTTATTTTTTTTCCTCATCCTTTACACAGGGATTTTTAAGTCATACAATCCTTGTGTGAACTCAGTTTGAATAAAAGGTATTTGCAACTCGTGTTCTAGGCAGCTAAGATATAATAATGACAAAGAAAATACACAAAACAAATGGCCAAGATAAGTTAATGAAATGTATTCAAATTAACAATATATGCATTGTTGAAAGCACTTACATCTCCACACAAGTTCAGTGCATCGCGCAGTGCTTCAGTGAAGCTGGACACTTCAAAATAAAAGTCTCTGAGTTGTTATTGTAATGAAATAATTTAATATAAACTTGCTAAATTTAAAATGTTTTGAAATTAATAATAATAACAATACGTGAAATTTACTTATAGGCCTAACCAAAAATCTGTTAAACACAGGAACTTTTATGTCATAGTCAAGTTGTTATTTTCTATAGTAGGAAGTTTCCACCAATTGGCATCGCGTCAGATAGTTATTATATTTTAGAGATCTTGCGCTCTTTGTTCATCAAGCAGCTTGAATGTAAATACATTTACTTAGGCTGTCATTAATATCAGTTAATGCTGTTTATTGTGCTGAGGTCAGCAGTCAAACTGGTCACGCAAGCGATTTCGCAATGTATTCGTGATGTCTTCAATACATTTTCATGCCAGTTCATTAATGCAAGCAGCAGCAGGTTTGTGACACAGTTGTGTGGCGATGAATGACTGACTCAAGGCTGAACACTCCAGTATCAACATTTTGACGACACTCGCGATGCGGATCTCATCTGAAAGCAACGACGCTTATATCGACCGAGCAGAATACCGCTGATGCTACATGTTTATTGATCACCGATCGATTATTTGCAGTAATAGCGCTCGTGTGTTTGTAGGCTCGCTTTCTCATCATGCTTCAGTTTGGAGACGAGCTCACGCTGTTCTCTGTTGTCTTCGTCGTGGTTCTGCTGGGAACCAGGAGCGCCGTCTGGCCCACGGTGCTCACGGCCTCTCTCTACCTCTTTCTGGTGATGTTCCGGTTCCCGCAGGTCCCCTCCAGCCGGGCCAGACAGGTGCTTCGGCCCGCGTCCGGAGCGTCGTCGAGCGGCGCGTCAGCGGTGGCGCACCGCGGCGGAGGACACGACGCCCCTGAGAACACAATCGCTGCTATACGGGCGGTGAGCATCGTTATGCTGCTTTCTGTTTCATGTTTTAGTGCTTAAATGTGTTTTTTTCCCTTCTCGTGGTAGTATTGATTTAGCAACTTAAATTCAGCAATTTAAGCTTATTATTTTTAAAGACTACACTTAAAGTGATAAAAGCAGCATATCATAGGTGTATCACATCGCTGACAGAAGCGATGCTCGATTTGTGAGCGAATCGTTCTTTTGAGTCGGATCTTTTCAATGAATCTGTTCAGCTTGTTCCAATGAATACGTTTTTAAAGAATCAAATATAGCGGTTCACTGGCTGATTGAACAGAGAATCGTTTCTTTCAAACATGTCCGACTCGAGAGAACCGAAAGCTGAGGAGTGTTGCGATGTAAATATTATATTTAGATTGTTTATAAAACAAAATTGACATGTATTCATTTTGCAGACGCCTTTTTCCCAAAGCGACGTACAAAACAGGAGCATAGAGCCAACAGTATTCACAGTATATAAAGTATAATTTATATGAATTCTATAAATATATTGCATTTACATATACATTTTATGATTAATATTTCTGTGAGCTGAACTGAGATGCTAAAAAGGCAGCGCTCAAGAACGTTTAATAAATTTAAAAAACGCGTATATAGATTTTACAGGTTTTTTTTAAATTTTATTTAATTTTTTTAAATTGCCATTCCTAACTTGCCTGTCGCGTTTTAAAAACGCATTCTGTGTGAATGGCCCATTAGCCAAGATAACTTTAAGTTGAGTCTTTGTCAGTGAATGGAAGGGCTAACCATTTGCTCCATTTAAGTATTTAATATTCTTTTATTGCACACTGGAAATGTCTGCTTTTGTTTGTTTCTTCTTCTTTTTTTTTTAAATTACCAGCACATGATCTTTAACCTCAAAAGCTCATTTCTTGTATTTCTTGTACCTTTCGCACATTGTGAAAGCATTGCATTAACTTTGGTTTTGTGGTATTATATCTTCACACCAAGCACTGGTTTCTTCCTCTTATAATGACTCTCATTTCTAAATGAAAGGCGAGTGAGAATGGAGCCACGGGTGTGGAGCTGGACCTGGAGTTCACGGCTGATGGGGTTCCCATACTGATGCACGATGACACCGTGGACCGAACCACAAACGGATCGGGACCACTGAGCAAGCTGCTCTTCTCTGAACTGCGCAAACTGGACGCAGCGGCCAAACACAGATTCAGGTTAGATGGGAAGAAAGACAGCCTTGTTTCATACATAGGGTATAAATAAGCAAGACCAAGTTAAAGACAGCAGGTGGTATGTTTTTGTTGGTTGCGAGCAGTGACCGTTTCCGAGGTGAGAAGGTTCCAACGCTGCAGGAGGCTGTAGAGGAATGCATCAAGCGCCAGTTGACCATCTACTTTGACGTCAAAGGTCATCCAGATGAGGTACTGACAACTGTCGCAATTTACAGGACAACTGGCAACTGTCCGTTATTGCTGGGACTATTTCTTGTCCATAGGTTTTCTCAAAGATCTTGCTTAACAAGAACTTGATTTACAGTGGTGGCCATTTTTAGCTGGTGAAAATACTAGTGTTCTAATCATTTTGGCCACCACTGTGTGATTCTTGCATTAGCAGAGCAGAATGTTAATGCTTTCATGTATCTGTTGTCCGCAGGCAGCTGCAGCACTGAAAGAATTATTCCAGAAGTATCCAGTGCTCTACAACACAAGCATCGTCTGCTCATTTGAGCCCAAAGTCATCTATAGGGTAACGTAATCCAGCCTGACTGCATTTGATGTGATCTGCATTTCCTCATTTTTTGACAATTATACACTAATATAAAGGTGTATTGGCTGATCTTTTCCAGATGCGGCAGGCGGATCCTAATGTGGTGACCGCATTGACCCATCGGCCGTGGAGTCTGAGTCGGTTTGGCGATGGGACGCCGCGGTTCTCATCCGCATGGAAACACCACTGGATGCAGGTGTTGGATGTGCTCCTGGATTGGGCCCATCATCACCTGCTGTGGAACCTGTGTGGAGTTTCTGCTTTCCTGGTGCAGAAGAACTTCATCTCGCCGTAAGTCAACATGTCATTATTGCTATTTTTAGATTATCATTGTGAAGCCATGTCATTATGTGCATTACATTACTGTAAGGTGTTTAACACACCTACCACAGGTCCTAAAATAAATTGTGCATGTCTGTCAGTTACAGAAAGCTACTGCTGCATGTAACCGCTGAAATGGGAGTTGTATTAAAAGTGACCACTGTGTGGTTGTGTTTAAGCACTGACTATTATCCTTGACCACTGCTACACCACCCTAAGGGGCTGCTCACACAGAATGCGTTTTTCCATTCCAATGCGATACTTTTCCATTGTTTTTTTATGTTAATACACTCTAGACGGACGTGCAAGACCACTGCACTCACATTTTGTGTCTTTTGCAGCGTCTTGCACATGAACGCCACATTTTTAAGAATTTCAACTTTTACATGTAGCGCCGCTTGTACCTGCATGTATGGTTGTACCTGCATGAATGGTCATGTGGCATGTGCGTTCGGTTGTGTCTGGTTGATGGAGATCGTTTCTGAAACGCAGTGAAAACGCCAGTGTAGACGAGGATTGTTTTCATTTTAAAACGAAAATGCACTAGTGTAAGCAGGGCCTAAAAACAGCATAGAATAGTGCTTAAGTGCACAAATTGGGACGCACGTAATGTCTTGACAAGTTTACAAGTACCAGTCACTTTTTTTTTTTCTGTAAACGTTCTAATTTAGTTTTTCCTGGTATTATTATCTTATTGGTGCGGTTAGATTTAGTCAAATACTATTTAAATAGAGTGCTGTAGGAATGACATAATTTTGTAGGCCAACCCTAAAACCAGGAAAATCACCTGGTTCCCTTGACAAAAAGCCAGTAGGGTTTTTCCATTGGCTTTTGGATTATTGCAGAAAATACGCTCAGTGGCCAACAAAAGTTAATGGAACTTGCATGTTTTGTTCATAATAAATGTTAAATTTCTTCTTACTTGTGAAGCCTAATTACATTTGCCAGAAGTAAAATGCTGAATGTACGCTATAAACTAACTACACCATGGTCACATGACTTCAAAGTCACCACCATGTTTGGGTTAGAGTAGTGTTCAGTGTGATGACATTTAATGTCCTTGACAACCTCTGTAGTCCCATTTAGCCATTGTTAGCAATTGTCTTTTTAAAGAAAAGCCTAAAAGCTTAAAAAAAAATTTGTGGAGTTTTACTGATGTTTTTTAATAACATAATAGCCTTGTGGTTAGTGTGTCGACATACAGTGCAACTGCGCTCATGGCGACCCGAGTTCGATTCCCGGCTCGAGGTCCTTTGCCAATCCTCTCTCCTCCCAGTGTTTTCCTGTCGTCTCTCTCTACTGTCCTATCTATATATATATATATATATATATATCTTGAGCTTGTGTTTACCACAAACCTTACTTAAGGCATTTAGCCAAAAAAAACATTAAAAAAAACAACAACAACAACATTGACTTCAGGACAATGGAACGGAAAATGCTAATCCGTTTCTGGGTTTTGCAACTCATTCCTGCAGCACTCTATACAATAAATTCATTTTTTTTTGAGAAAAAAAAAAATGTCAAGAGCAAGTATATGGATCAGTATAAGAACATTCAAAGCAGATCTAATCATCTACAGTATATGAGTGTGTATTGCACTATAAAATGCTCACTGTTTTTTCCCTAGGGACTATGTGCAGTACTGGGCAGCCCGAGGCGTAGAGGTGGTGGGCTGGACGGTGAACACGGCTGTGGAGAAGCAGTACTACCAGCAACTACTGAAGATCAACTACATCACCGACAGTCTCGTAGAGGACTGTGAACCTCACTACTGAAACGCATATATATATATATATATATCTTGAGCTTGTGTTTACCACAAACCTTACTTAAGGCATTTAGCCAAAAAAAACATTAAAAAAAACAACAACAACAACATTGACTTCAGGACAATGGAACGGAAAATGCTAATCCGTTTCTGGGTTTTGCAACTCATTCCTGCAGCACTCTATACAATAAATTCATTTTTTTTTGAGAAAAAAAAAAATGTCAAGAGCAAGTATATGGATCAGTATAAGAACATTCAAAGCAGATCTAATCATCTACAGTATATGAGTGTGTATTGCACTATAAAATGCTCACTGTTTTTTCCCTAGGGACTATGTGCAGTACTGGGCAGCCCGAGGCGTAGAGGTGGTGGGCTGGACGGTGAACACGGCTGTGGAGAAGCAGTACTACCAGCAACTACTGAAGATCAACTACATCACCGACAGTCTCGTAGAGGACTGTGAACCTCACTACTGAAACGCCACATTGTACAATCACTAGTTTAGGCCTTTTATAATTCAAGCAACTACACTGTTCTGCTTCACTCAAAATATTGAAGTATGTGTCTGTAATGAATTGCACTGATTTAGGCAGCATGCAGTAGAGACTTGAAATTTACAGGGTAATGGAGTGCTTTCATTGTGTGAAATTTATAATACGGGAGATGTAAATATCAGTGTTCGGATGTACTGTACACACCCACTCAGGTGAGCCAATTTGACAATATAGATATCATATCATTATTTTATTTCCATTTTAATGTCATAATTCATTGAAGGACATGTTTGAGGAAAGTAAGGGGAATTTATTCAGTAGACCTGCTACTTTTTTAATGCTACTTGTGTAGAAACAGCATTGGAAAAATTGCGTAGCTACAAACTATTTAGGCTAATGTACGCTTTTCTCTCATTCATGAAAGAGAGATAGTTGTGTATTCCTTCCTATTTGGGTTCATTTCATGTTTAAAAGTCTGGTATTGATGGCTAATGAACAAGTTACATGTAAATCATTCTGTAGTTATACCTACTTTAAGAGGGGGCAAGAAATGTATAAGCAATAGATCTTGATCTGAGGTAAGATCCCAGGCAGCTATCAAACACCAACCTTACGTTGGATACATAAATACTAATTCAGGATTACTTCAAAATGCGGCATGTTTCTGTTTTCTCTGGTGGTAATACTTAAATAAAACGATTAAATTATTAATTAACAGCCGTTTTGTCCCAATAGTTGCATTTCAAGGACTGTTGTACAACCGTTGTTGTGTAACAATCGCCTCAGACGGGGTTTTCTCTCTTTTTTCTTGTTATAATCAATCATATTAGTTTAAAGAGTGAAAGGTGTAACTTCAGTACCTGCATTGCAGATTAGCGAGATTAACCGTATGTTTTGACCCACACAAACTGTTAATGTGTACCAAATTGAGCCTGGCCGGTTCCCACGTGGTGCGTGAAGCCCATTGATTTGGTTCAAATTAAGTCTGACCAACTGAAATAAGCCTGGCTTGTTTGTTAAAGTTGTTTTATGAAACAGCCCCCAGAGATCGTGTATTCTGTGCAGTCTTGCGTTGTGATTACGTAATGACGTCACAACGTCATTTACATTAAGTCATTTAACAGACGCCTGTATCCAAAGCGACCTGTAAATCAATTGTCCTGCCTTAAGTAACTTTCCCTGAAAATTAGCTGGCAACACTGCGCACATTTGCGCAGCCTGACTTTATCATTATCGCGCGGTCGTTTGTCATCAGTTGTATGTTTGGCGGCATGATGAAGCCCGTGTTTAGATGGTAACTTACACAGAGCCGGTTAGATGGTGTCCACGGGGTGACTAGGTGAAAGGTGACCCCGGGTGTGCGTCGCGGGGGCGTGCCGTGACGTCACGGAGGAAGGTTGCGATCTGAACGTCCGAAATTGCAGTAACAGTCCAGACCCAACCAGAGCTCAGAAAGCTTCCCAGCGCACCGGACTCTCCGCGAGTGACCCCCCGACGCGTAATCAGGGCAATAAACGCTCTTAACCTTGACTGACTTTATATAGGCTCGCTGCAAGCAAACACACGGCGCTCAAGTCCTCTGGCTGCAAGCGTCTGCACGGCAGATTTGCGACCAGGATCGCCGCTCATTTCCAAGGTGGCTGAGTCAAGAGAGCTCCGGCGTGAAGCGGGATCGCGTCACGTTTTCTGGCGTGCATATAACCGTGACATTCGCGCGGACCGATCCGTAGACCTCGCGTGGATCCATCGTGCCGCAGGGGTTCCTCAGAGACCGTCTCTCACATGATGTACACAATAACCAGAGGTCCCAGCAAACTTGTTACACAACGGAGAACAGGTACAATTTAACCAGCGTGCATAACGTTACATATCAGGTCACAATATAGATGGTGCATTTATTTAACGCTATTATAGTAGATATTTAAGAATAACCACGTGCTTCTATTTAATATGGTTATTGGCGTTACATATTAACAGATATTGTTTCTTGCAGGCCCTACGCAACAGATTGAGAACAAAGCGAACGACCTGAAACAGAAGCAAAGCCACTGGCTTGTATCGGAGTGAGTGATAATAACATTTATTTAAGCTCAAATCGATCTCTTCACGTGAGTTTGGTCGCTGAGGGGAAACTTGAAAAGGATTTAACTGCGCCTTTAAAAACGCCCCAGCGTCCCCGTCTCGTTTATAAGCTTAGTACACTTAAAAGTATCCGTAGCGAACATGTTGGCCTCGTTTGTAAACCAGGACGTCCCGTTTTAACGCATTTACCGAAGTCGCTTGTGTTTTTCTTGCGCCGCGTGACCTTGCAAGTGTAGCGCGAGAGCGCGTGGGTTGTCGGCGTGTTTGAAGATTGTGTCGCGATTGTATTCGTATTATTCCTGTATATGTAGGTTAGTAACTAATCTTTTGGGGTTATATTATAATGCGAACACATGCTTGTCACACCCCCGATATATAACGATACTCCCACAAGGACGCTGTGCTGCTTTCTAGGCTGGAGAACGTGTCGCGGAACATTGTACGACAGGCCTCGCGTTTGTGTCTGACATTCCGCTTGTTTAATTAATGTCGCTTGTCATGCTGATATAATAAACAAACGGGTTTCATAACGCGTCGCTGTTACTATAGAAACGACGTGGTGTAAGAGCGGAAGTAACGTTATTTAGAATTAAAGGAACAGTTCACCCAAAAATGCGCGTTTAGTCGTTAGAATCCTGTATGAATATTTTTACACGTTAAAGAATGTACTCTTTTCCACGTAATGCTTGTGAATGTTTTTTTTTTTTTAAGTGAACATACAATTCCTTTATTTAAATTGAAACTATG
Organism: Sinocyclocheilus rhinocerous; assembly: GCF_001515625.1. NCBI lineage: Eukaryota > Metazoa > Chordata > Actinopteri > Cypriniformes > Cyprinidae > Sinocyclocheilus > Sinocyclocheilus rhinocerous. The sequence goes on along the minus strand of NW_015642048.1, from coordinate 405,153 downwards.
TAAATGAGAGATGAATGCACTGTAAAAAGGAGTTGGAATTAAAGGAGACCAAATGTAAAAATCCAAGAATTTATTACTGAAAACCCATATTGATCTATTGTTTGCAGGTCACCAGCGCCTAAGATTGTATTTCACCGGCTGAACGGAAAGCGGTTCCACAGATCAACCTCTCCAAAAGCTGAAAATACTACTGAGGGATTCACCCCAGCACACGAGGAAAATGTTCGGTTTGTTTATGAAGGTGAGTTCATTCTCCAGAACACCAGTATTGTTTTATCCTTCACCGCTAAGACCTTGAGGAGGGCCGAGGTTGGGGCAAGTAGTTGCCATGACCTTAATGAACTCTGAAGAGCAACCAACTGGATTCAAGGCTCTCAAGTAACGAGACGTTGTCACAACTTTGCAGCTTGTCTGATTCTTTATTAAAGTCCCAAGAGTTTAATCATGTGCAAACTAAAGTTGTGAATGACTAGGGTTCAGACTCTCATAAATGTACTTAGGGAGGTAAGTTCACCAGAGTTTGTGTGAAAAAGGCCAGTTCTTATCTTCAGGAGGAGGGTGTTTGTGTGCAGGCCAGGCTCCACCTCCAGCGGCTGATGCAATGGCCCTCAAGGGCAGTTTTTAGGCTCTTTTGTACAATGACTAGTCAATGGCTAGTCAACTGAGGCTTAATGTTTTCTAAAACTGCTTCACAGTCAATAGAAGAGAGCTGTGCGATCCGGTAAAATCTTGCAACTGGTTTAGGGAGTGTAGAGGAAGCAATTATAATTGGTAAAAGGTGTCAAAGTTTTTACTTCTGCCAAGTTGCCAATGAGAAGATCAAGTTTTTCTAGATCTAAACTGTTCTTTTGTTGTGATGCATCGCATCTGTAGTGTTTTCACAAGTAGCATTTTGGGATACGATGCAAATGAGGACAAAACATGTCTGTTTAGTTTGTATACCTCTCTATTAATTTGATTCATCGCTGAATGAAGGATTTTAAAAGACATTCAGATACAGACTTGTTCACAAATGAATCGTTCAGGCTTCACAATAAGCCATTCATTGAAAAGAATCAACTCAAATGAATGATTCACTAACAAATTAGACATCACCATGACTTGCAAATTTGAATCTACATGAGAGCAATATATAAAGAGTTTCTGCAGATTTTATGAAGATATATGGAAGACTTTTTCCAAGAGCCTTTTAAGACCAGTTAAAGAAAATTTAAGGAGCATAATAAGTAAATAGATTTTCTGAATGTAAATGTCTAGAAAGCACAATGAATTAGCAACACTTTAAAGTTTGAAATACAGTTTCCTACAGATTTCCGTAACTTTTATTTATTTTTTTTACTCGCTTTACAAAAAAGCACATTTATGGTATAAAAATAACTTAAACTGTATCTTCTGATGACACTGCAAAATGACACACAATAGCAAGTCTTGTTTTATGATAAATTGGTCAAAATAAAATGAGTTTAAAACAAAAACAAATATCTGCCAGTGGGCTTAGCAACTTAATTCAAAGGGAAAACAAGTTTCATACTCCACTGACAGATACGAGTTTTTTGATTTAAGCATAAACGCTCAATTTTATTCCATTTTTTTTTTTAAGAAAACAAGACTTCATTTTGCATCTCAAGTAAATGTATCTTGATTTAAGGATGTTTAGATGTTTGTCCCTTTTTTTGTTTTGTTTTTTGCAATGCATGCAACATTTAATGCCATGACTATGAATTATAGACTTTATGTTCTGATTTAAGGCCCTCATTTTGTGGAAAATTGAATGAAGACCTTTAAGACCCACAGAAACCATGATATAGACTACATGATAAACTACTTTAGCAAAGCATAACAAACTAGTTAATTGTATATTATGTATTTTCACTGTATATATAATTTGTAATTTTATACTGATACAATATCTTATGATTGCAGCTTGGCAGGAGGTGGAACAGAAGCTCGGAGAGGGATCCCAGCCGGAGAAGGGGAAAGGCCCGGTGCAGTACGCGGAGAGAAGCCCCAATCCCGGCATGAAGAGTCAGTCTGGGACTTCTGTCCTGTTTACTTTCTTTAAGCGCTGAAGAGACCTGATGCCTCTATTTTGCCGACTTGTTCTCTATTATGAAGGCCTCTTCTGTCTTTAGGATACACAAATTCAAATTATCCATGTCAAAATAAAAAAAACGTCATTTACTCACCCTCATGCCATTCCAAACCTGTATTAATGTGTTTCTGGAGCACAAAAGGATCTGTTGTGAAGAAAAGCTGCTTCCCCACTACAAAAGAAAAAAAAAGTCCATATATTTTGTGTGCTGCTGTTTAATTTAAATATGATACGATCTCAAAGAACTCACCCAGTCTTTCTGTTTTTCAGATTTTGTGCCTATTGATCTCGAGGAGTGGTGGGCCCAGCGTTTCCTGGCCAACATTGCCAACCTGTCATGATGACAGGTGCATGATGGGGCATGAGGAGATGTGGCTGACCGGTCCAGACTGAGGCAGTGCAGCCGGACTCTCCTGATGAGCTCAGGTGATCAGGCGAGAGATTTGCACACTGTATGAATTCAGCCCTTCCTGTGGAACTGTTTGCCCAGCCGGACCCAGACTCTCTCTCATGCACACAGAAGATGATCAGAGATTTTTCTTTCTTTGTTAGAATGGGAGATGTGTTTTTCTCGGCAGATCTTTGCAAAAAAGTGATGTTATAAAACAAACAAAAAAAGTCCAGTAAAAGTTTTTCAAGACATCTTTGGTATGTGATTTTTTTTTCAGTGTTGGTCACATTTTGATAATATGGGGTGCAAAGATATTTATGGGTCATATTTTTTATGTATTAATTTCTATCATTTTATTTTATAATTTTTGCATTGTGATTTTTTTTTTTTAAGTAATTAAGTACAATTGAAAAAATTCTTATTGTGATACAATAAAATACATAATGGATACATATATAATTATATATAGTAATATAATTTTTTTTTTGCATTACAGGCTAATGTTAGTTGTGTGAAATATACTTGTTTGTCATGAAAAAATATTGTCACAATGCAAAAAAGTCTTGATTGTTTTTTCAATCTTAATTTTATTCATGAAAAATTGGTTGACTCCACATTTATTGACCGTTTTTGCAACTTGTTTTATTTTTTTGGCAAGGAGTTTGTTTGAGAGGCACATTTTGGTTTAAGAAATCTCAAACTATTGGATGAAATTCACAACATAAAACCGCTTAAAATGAACCTATTCTTGTATACAAACATGTGACACATTAAGAGATGTCTCTTAATTACATTATCCAGACATTAAATTGAATTCATTAAAAAAAAAAAAATAATAAAAATAATATTTTCATTTCAAACATTGTACAAAAAAACAAACAAACAAAAGCATTTTAGTTAGTTTCAATCCTGTCACTGGAATAGTGACACACTGAGTGTGTGTCAGACATTTGTTTAGTTGAAAATATGAAATCCATTATTGTCCTTTAACAGCTTATTCTTAAAATCATGTAGTTTAACCACATTATTTTATTGCAACTCCTCCATTGGGCTTAGCTGCTTTTCTCCTTCCTCTTCCGGCTGCACCGCCACTGGTTGTCGTTTTCACACGTCGTTTCCTGTGGGAAGATGCATTCTGGCCCTGTTTGGCCGTACTGAAAGTAATGCACTGAGAGTCCAGGAAGTCTAGTAGTTTAGGAGCACCTAACCTGATGCCCGCTGCTTTCAAGCTGGACCGCAGCTCCGCCAGGGAGAGAGGCTGGTACTGCAGCACTCGCGCGTACAGCTTGGGGTCGGATCGGATGAACTGACGAACTGTGAGGAGTTTGTCCTTCTCACGCACAACAGCCTGAGACGCCGTGATGCCCTCGCTGTCCGAGTCGTCGTCTTCGGACACACACAGCTCTGGGTTCGACCTGGGAAGAAGAAATGGGTTGAACTACGTTTCCTTGTAGTATTAATTATGTATATAGTCGTGTAAGAGCTGTACCTGTCAGACTCCGCAGTGGAGGATGTATTTGAGTTTTGAGAGGCTGATAAAAGCTCATCTTCTTCACTTGGTGGCAGTTTCACGGGTGAGACAGCAGGGGGCGCTGCAGGCTGCTTAAAGGAGAGCGGAGCAGACTGGGAGTTAGAGGCATTCGGTGGGCGTTGGGGTCCAGAGGTCTCCTCCTCTGACTCTGAGCTCTGCAGCTGGTGGGTGTATTGATGGATCTCTCTCAGCTTCAGAACCATCTGCTTCTTGGGCAGCGGACGCACGCCGAACCTGGAAAAAAAAAAAAAAAAACATTTCGCAGCTCTGTTACTGAATGTGTTTCTTTGGCTTTGTGACGCCGGAGTTACGCAACAGACACATCTGGATTTGATTCTCATTTGCATGTTGAATACTGTGAATGCTTAAGCTTTATGTAAAGTTAATTTGGTCTAAACTAATTTCATAATACCCCACTGTCAATGTAAGGGAGTATTAGATGGAGAAAGATTTTGATTATAAGATATATGAATATTAAGTACTAAATATTTTAACTTCTGCAGAATAATTAAGAAAACATGATGCTTAATGCCTACAACAGAAAACAGCCAGGCCTAAGGGATCAAAAATAAAATGTATAAAGTACATTTTAACTTTCTGTAATGTGATAATCACATTTTGATAAACATTTGTATTTCTTAAAAATGACTACACTTACAATTAAAAAACGTGTTACAGCAAACCATTTCACAGTTTACATTATAAAACCATTGATACATTAACTCAAAATGAACACAAATCATTTAAACTATGCAAAAAAAACTTAAGAATTTACTTAGGTTCTCCTCAGGGAGTTCAGTAGCAACTTCAAACATGCACTAAAAATGAATCTGTGACCAGTTAGTTAAAAGTCATTGAAAGGTAGTTTTTAGATAGTTTGTTGGTTTGTTATTGTGATATGCAATGGCATTAATAAATGTTTTAAACATTACAATGCCTATATCTTCTTTTTATGCTCACCTGTTGAGTCTGTTTTTGAGCTCTGGTGTGTCCATATTGGAAAAGCCTGGCATGGGAGTGATGGGCACCAGCGGTCCTTTATTCCTCTTTCTGCAAGCAACTGTGAAGAAAGTTAAAGCTGATTTTAAGAAGGTTTTCTAAAACAAAAAGGTCTTTCTAAATGCAATGCATAATTAACAGATCTAGAGTTCCGGGCTCCTGGTAAACATAATTAACATACCAAGAAGGACAACTTGTCTTACCGGGAGTCTTTAGTTCGGCAACTCTCTTGGCAGAGGGAGCTGTCAATCTCTGAGAAAGAGGAAGAGGAGCCACCTCCTCTTCTTCCCAATCATCCCACATGTCAGGATCAGGTAGGCTGTGATTAAAAGGACCTGGACTTGGATCAGGAGTTTTGGTACAAGCTCTAGATGCCAGAGGATACGTGGACGTTGGTCCCTTACCCTCGAGACCTGGTGGATTGACTGTACCTCCGCTGCTGTCAAGCCGTAGACTAAAGCAGGGCTTCTGGCTTCCAACTCCTCCATCCAAACCCCAGGAGTCATCAAACGCTATAGGAGGCTCGTCCATGCCACAAAATGAGTTTCCTGCAATATCCACCACTTCATCGGCACTTTGATTTGGATTCTCTTCTCCCACTCTTCCAGACCCATCCATATCATTCAATGAGTTTCCCGCAATATCCACCAATTCGTCAACAATTTGATTTGGATTTTCGTCTCCCGCTCTTCTCCCAGGCTCTTCCATGTCACTAAATGAGTTTCCCGCAATATCCACCAATTCTTCATCACTTTGATTTGGATTCTCTCCCAATTCCATTCGCTCTACCCCATCGTTCTCTCTCTTTGTCCATCTTTCTGGACGACTGTAGCTTTGAGATTTCGGGGACGGACTGGAGCATCCCTGCTCAAGAGAGCTACTGTGCTTTTTCTCAGGTGTCTTACTAGGGGAAAAAGAACTCGGTTGTAGAGACACTAAGCCAATTTTTCCCTGACTACCAAAGGATCTAGAATTACCTCTACTATCCCTGAGACGAACCTCACAGTCATCAACCACAGGGGAGCCAAATGGGATCTGACGGTGTAAGGAAGAGTCTGAATGGAGAGGAGTGCTACTTGAGGGCTTGGAGACACCCTGGGTTGGATGTCCCATGATGCTGCCAATGTGGGAGCCATCAGAAACATCTGTAGAAGGAACCCGAGACAGTCTCAGATGGTGAAGTGGTCTCTGATAACCTGGACAGCGACCTGTATCAGTGCTATGACGTTCTTTAGAGGGACTCAGATCTGATTTGGGCAATTCAGACAAGGATACCGGCTTCTCTTTTATGCAGCTGCTGCTTGAAGAATCAAAGCTAGCAGGTTTCAAACCACCCGAGACAGAGGAAGAGGAAGAGGAGGATGATGACTTGGGGAAGAGTTGGGTTCGGCGCATGCTGATGCAGGTCTGGGCAGAGCTACAGCGTGTGGATGGTACCGGAGTGGCTGGAATCAGCCAGGAAACCTCGGCAGAGCCATCAAACACGCTTTCATTTGCAATCCTGGGGCTACAGTGCTCTGATCGGTCAGATCTGGCTTCTGTATCAGTCGACACCTGCTTGGAAGCATCTACCCGTTTGCCGGCATGTCCTTGGGATCCAGATTCTTTGAAACTGTTCTCTGTGACTTTGCAAGCATAGCTTGTGGACGTCTGAAGAGGTTCTGAGGGAGATTCGAAAGGAGACTGAGGAGTCAAAGCACGTTTAGTGGTAGCAGCATTGCGGCCACCGTCTACATCCATTTCATCACCAGAATCTGAGAGAACAATGAGCTCAACCTGTTTGCTTTGAGATTCTGGAGGAGAAGCGGGGTTTTCGATTTTCTGGCATACTGAATTGTCTTTTGTTAGTGGAGATTTGCCTGTATGTTCACCCTCATGAGGAACAGGAGACACTCCAGGCATGGGGAAGTTAGTCTCACCTGACACACCTGAGCTTGGTGGAGGGCTTATAGACAGGTCGATCACCTCACTAACACATGAAGGGCGAAACGGGGCGGGTGTGTTTTGCTGTAGTGTGTGCGATGGCTTGTTACGTTGTTGCTGAGAGCAGGACGCTGGCGTCTGTGACGGTTCCATGTATTCCCCTACAGACTGGGAGAATAAACGGTCATAGCTCTTATCTAGACTGGCATCCGGGTCTCCGTTTTCATCTAATTCTGAAATCAAACAAACTCTCTCAGTCTCCGAATTGGGGTTTTTAAGGGTTTCTTCTGTTGGACTTGTTACCATGGCAGCCTCCATCCCATCCACGCCTTGTTTGTTACTATGGCAACTGCCGGCAGATTTCTCTAAGAGGGATTCTGTCTCGTTCCTGTCTTCTGTCTCATCTTTCTTCTCATTTCCGAGGGGTGCATTTGCATCTCCCTCTTCTTCGGTCTCGGTCGCAGCCTCCAACGTCGTCTCTATCTTCCTTTGTGTTGCTGCAAACTCATAGATCTCGTCAAGCTCTTCCTCATCCACCCGGTCCTCTTTTTCACCATCTTCTCTCTCTTGCTCCTCTTCCATGTCTCTTTCCTCTACAGCAGTCTCTTTGAAATCATCCTCTTCTTCGCTGTCCCCGTGCTGCCACATTGATTGGAGGAGCTCCAAGAAGTTGCTTTCTGCCAAGTTCTGGTCTTCTTGGTCCCCGAGATGAGGCTCAGGTGCTGGAAATATGCCTTCAGATTCCTCTCTTGGGTTTTCCCCCACATTTCCAGAATATTCCTCACACTGCTGCTGCAGCTCAGCCAAACCAAACCTGAAATATAACACATCTTTACTACCTTAGAATTAATTTATATCTAGTGGGGTTGGGAAATAGGGGTGTAACAGTACACAAACATGACAGTTCAGTATGCACTCTGTTTTGACGTCACAGTTCGGTATGGTTTCAGTAGAGCAGGGGGAAAAAACTAATCATAAAATTGCTTCTTTTTTTATTTAACAGTGGTTTACTAAACAAATTGCTCTCTTTAAATAAATTCAATTATAATCCAAATTTTCTTAGGGATAAAAATCTACCTCAGGTTATGCTCTAAACTATAGGGAGATCTTTTACATTACTAAGATTACAATTAAAGGGATAGTTAGATGTTTATCTGCTTACCCCCAGGGCATCCAAGATGTAGGTGACTTTGTTTCTTCAGTAGAACACATTTGATGATTTTTAAGTCCAACCGTTGGAGTCTATCAGTCTTATAATGCATGGCAATGGTAACAAAATCTATGTGTAAAAAAAACATGCACAGACAAATCCAAATTAAACCCTGCGGCTCGTGACGACACATTGATGTCCTAAGACACGAAACGATCGGTTTGTGCCAGAAACCGAACAGTATTTATATAATTTTTTACCTCTAATTCACCACTATGTCCAACTGTCTTTGTGCGCGCGCACGGCTTCTGGTGCGTGAGGCGTGTACGCGCTCTGGCGTAGTTTACGTTAATGGGCGTGTTGTCGCGGGAGGAGCAAGCGACAGACACAGTTTATTAACAGAAAATAAACAAAGTGTCCAGAAAAAAGGGAATCAGGTGTCCAAAATAAACAGGGGATCTGATGTCCTCGTCGTGCTGCGGGGTTCGTGAAGGGAAAGGCAGTGGTCAGGAAGGAAGGAAGGGTCCAGGTAAGGGGCGGAGTCCGGCGGCCGCAATTCATTTTTGGGTGAACTATCCGTTTAACAGCACTTACTGGCTGGCAGTGGTCCTTGGCGCATTAGGTAACATCTTGGAAAAAAAAAAATTTCATAAGTTATTTTACATCTTTGTCTACAATACGGCCCGGCATCCTGGCCCGACGGCCGTGTAACGGGTGCCGTTCTCGTCCGGACTGCGGGTCCGGCAGCTCACGACTCTGGCGGCACGGGAGTCCCTCTACGCACCCCTCCTGGACCCACGAGGACACCAGCGTGCATGCACGGGGAAGAGACCTGTCTCCCGAGGAGAGGCGCGCTCTGCATTTAAACAGCGGCGGCGATGAGGCTCCATTCGGTTCAGGTGTGCCCCATCACACGCCACCAGCCCTGGCTATTTCAGCGCCCCTCCTCTCTCACGCACCCACTCATGTCGGGAGACTTTAATGGGTGTGTTGATATCCAGCCGAAGAGCAATCAACCATAACTTCAGGCGAGCAGGCTCAGAAGTTGGGAATACGTGGAAAGTCACCACTCCCGAATGAGTTCGCGAGAGAGAACGTAATCTTTTAGTTTTAAGTCGGTTTGAACAATCCGGATAAGCGCAAGTAAATACCATTTTGATTAGCCATCGTACCTACAATGACTGTGCACTGTGTAAACAATGAGTGACGTATACCCGCGAGAGATCACTTCCGGCGCTTGCGTAAAAATTATATAAATACTGTTCGGTTTCTGGCACAAACCGATCGTTTCGTGTCTTAGGACATCAATGTGTCGTCACGAGCCGCAGGGTTTAATTTGGATTTGTCTGTGCATGTTTTTTTACTCTCATAGATTTTGTTACCATTGCCATGCATTATAAGACTGATAGACTCCAAGTGTTGGACTTAAAAATCATCATTTGTGTTCTACTGAAGAAACAAAGTCACCTACATCTTGGATGCCCTGGGGGTAAGCAGATAAACATCAAATTTTCATTTTTGGGTGAACTATCCCTTTAACAACCGAGCCCAAACTTAAAATTCAGTTACTTATTTTTAAATATAATCAAGACTTAACTTAAAACATTTTTTTATGCAATCATGTAAATGGCACATAATGCAGTTTGTAAATTAACTTAAAAATTTTTAAAAATTAAATTTGAAGTAAATTAAAATTTCTATTTGTTGCTGAAATATATTAATTTACACAGTGGATGTCATAACTTGTTTCTTAACAGATTTATTTAAACATTAAAGGGGTCATATGATGCGATTTCAATTTTTCCTTTCTCTTTGGAGTGTTACAAGCTCTTGGTGCATAAAGAAGATCTGTAAAGTTGCAAA
>NW_015642048.1:375249-395149 GCF_001515625.1 Sinocyclocheilus rhinocerous | reverse complement strand
GCATCAACAGTATGTGAGGGGCTTAACATTTCCGTCTCACGCTTGAGGTATTTGGCCAATCACAACGCACTGGATAGCTGGCTAATCAGAGCACACCTCGCTTTTCAGACCGATTAGTTTTGTAAAAATCGACGCGTTTCAAAAAGGCGGGGCATAGAGTAGAAACAATAATGTACAGTATGTGGAAAATAATGTGTTTTTTGAACTTTAAACCGCATAAACACATTTCATTACACCAAATACACAAAATAATGTTCTTTTTAGCAGCATCATATGACCCCTTTAAATAATTAAGACATCACTAACAGGTAAAGTAAAATATAATGAGTATGAAGTCTAATATTTTGTGAATTTACTTCTCTAGACTTCATTTCTCTAGTAAACTAACGAGCTGTGGACACTGATGACTTGCCTGAGGTAAATGAAATGCTATGTGACTTTTTTTTACAAGCTGTTTTATTGACATCTTTCCACGGTTGAAGCACTAATTGAGCGATTACATGAAATGTTCATTCATGTTTATTTCGCATTAAAACTAGTTGTAAAGAGGAAGGGATGATCACGCTCACTCGCGCTCCGCACTACCGTTTGAACTGAGGCGTTTATACAGCGATCTGTCGCGCCACATCAAAGAGCGCCAAAATGGCTTTTAATGTTTGAATTTCCTGAAACAATTCACATAATTTGAAAGATGAGACTTTGTTTCTAATTAAAAGTAACAATACAATGAAGTTCCACTCGTGCAGTGGTTAAACCAAGGCTGACAATTTTCGGTACGAATGCGTGTACCGTTAACACCCCTATTGGGAAATAATTGTAATATTTGAACCACATCATAAGAATCATCACACTGACCTATCGGCAAGCTCCTGTATGTGGGGTAGCAGTGTGTGTGTCAGAGGACAGTGGGCTGTGTAAAGATACTGCAGGAGGGCCAGTACTGCCTCCCCAAGCACATTACCTAACAACACCCTCTGAGAGACAGGCATACCTTCCTCCTGAACACCAAAACCCAAGTCGTGAACCTACAAACACATGGTAATTGGTTATTCGTCTGCACTTCTTGATTATTAGTTTATGCTTGTGGCGTCAGCGATAGAGACACACTTACCATGTTGGCCAGCAGGGGGCATCGTGTGTACAGCATAAACGAGTGCGTGAAGAAAACGTCCCCACTGTCCACCTGTAACTGCACATCACTGAGTTGAGGGTTGTTCACCATGCTGCTCAGATCTGATGCTAGCTTTGAAACGTACACCTGAAAAACACAAAAATGGACATTACAAAAATATGGTTGTTCATTCATATCCAATCACAAGTGAGTACAGATGGATACAACTGAAGGAAATTCTTACTGAGGTTTTCTTGGGCATCTCGTTGCCATTTGTCTCTGGAACAAAACCACTTGAGGGAAGTTCATTCACAGCATTGTCTTTAACTAAAGAACATGGGACAGTGTGAGCCTGATACTAAAAAAAAAAAGATGTCTTCTTGCGACAGAATACCAATATTACCTGACTTGTACCCTGCGGCCGAGTACGTTGTGTATCCATACTGGGTGAGGGTCATGCCTTCCTCTGCAAGCTCCATCAGGTCTTGCATAGCCTGGGTGCCTGGTGTATCCGAACAGGGGGTGAGAGGACGGGTAGTCTGGTGTTCTGCTGGGCTCTGATCGGAAAGCTTTTCCTGGACTGAATCAGCCTCAGCTGGAAATTTCTTGACTGGAGTTACTTCAAGAGACTTGACCTTTTCTCTCTGAAGTAATAATGTAAAAAGACTAAGCATCAGCACCCACAACGCCTTTAACTTCTGGGTAACTTTAACTTCTATGAAACAAAATATTCAGTGAGAAATACAAACTTTCTATTCATCAAAGAATTCTGACAAATAAAAAGTATCACACTGAAGACTGGAGTAATGGCTGCTGAAAAGTCAGCTTTGAATTGCATAAAAAATATATATATTGTAAAAATAGAAAAGTTATTTGAAATTGTAGTAATATTTTACAATTATTACTGTTTTTGATTAAATAATAAACACAGCTTTGGTAAGCATAAGAAACTTCTTTCTTAAAATATTTTCTGACACACTAATTTTTGATGGACCCAATCGAAAAAATTGTCAGGGAAAGTAAAAATCCAAAATACTGGCCCAATTGGACCAGCAGAAAAAAATCCTTACTGTTGTGGCCTATTAGACATATCTGAAGCCGGATGCACACTGTGCGATTTTTAATAGTCCTTTACGATTGTTACTTGTCAGACTGTACGAACATGATGATCATGTCACACTGTGGGATCTCAGTTGTCATTAATGTCAGACTGTACAAAACGGGAGTGCGTAAGAAAACTTGTCTGGAGTTTTACATTATCAACCCACACACATTCAGTGACTGAGCTGCATTACACGCAGGGCTGATGTTGGCTATCATGAAAAGTATATGTACAGCGGCATATTTAAGAAGAATAGTGTAAGCAGCACTACACACCCAAATGAAAACAGCGGCACAACCGGTCTTTATCAGAGCAAAGGCAACATATCATAGAAATTCCGTGAGCGGAGGACGAGAGCGCCGGAGTTTCTGGCGGCTAGAAGAAAGCATAAGTTCTGATCATGGCTTGTCTTGAAAAACGAAGACGTCGTCACACTGCAGGACTGTGCGCCAAATCTTGTGACACTGCCACAATTTTGTCGAAGCTCAAATTTGATCACAACGGCCAGTAATCGGCTGTCGGTAAACATGTCAAACCAGCGATCAAAGACTACAGATTTTAGCCTAGGATTATAGGAATCTTTTAGGATTTTCAAAATTTGACTCGGACGACCAAATCGTGGCCAAAATCGCACAGTGTGCGCTGGGCTTAAAGTATACAACTAAACTAATCTCTTACAATCAATTGTTTCTAAATTCCTAGTTAATGTTTTGCACTATTAAAGCAATAAGCCCTGTGAAGCCGTGGTTTACAGTGAATTTATAACAGCGAAGCACCCCCTTAGCTGTTATAAATTCACTGTAAACCACGGCTTCACAGGGCTTGGTATTATAAATATATTTTTTATAAAACAGTTATTCCATATACGTAGTAAGGTTTCACAAAATAAAACAGAGCAAATAAAGTGTAATGATATTAATAAAAACAGTATTCTTCCACCAAACAATGTAGTTCAACAGAATCAGTTGTGGCTGCAACAAAGTGGTTGCCAAGCAACAGACAAACGTAAACAAAGGTGTATGTTTGTAGAGTAATTTACAACAGCTTCGAACGTGGCTCAGCCAATCAAAATCAAGGACCGGAACTAACCATTTTATAATATGCAGTAATGTTACTTTGTTTTTAATAAAAATCCAATTTACAGGTAATACATTCTGATTAAAAAAAAATAATAATAATTTATATTTTTGTTAGAATAACTTGAAATAGCACACACTGGTGAATTGTACACAATAGCACAATGAGAATTTATTAAGAAAGTCCAACAAAAATAAATCAGTAAAAAACATTAATTTATAGTTGTCATGGATACTTTTAAAGCTATTTTTGTATTGCAAATTATGTAGTGAAACAAATTTTAGCACATGTATATTTTATAAAATAGTTTCTGACAAATTACAATATGTCTCCTTTTTAATATTTACATATTTATTTTTGAACTAATGATCGGTACTACTGTACATTATAAAATGCAGCAATGTGGTTTTATGTTTTTATTAAAATTCAATTTTTACAGTTGCTACATTTTGATAAAAAAAATTAATGTAGAATTTGTCTAAAATAATGCACTCTGCTGAATTGTGCATAATAAGACAAGGTGAATTTATGAAGAAAGTAACTATCTCACCTCCGGTGCAACCCATGGCTGCATGAAGTTGCTTAGTTCTGAGGTGTAAAACTCTGAAACGGCATCTGGTCCTCCTCCATGAAGAGCACTTTTGTCCCAGAGGGGGGCTTGAGGATGAAGAGGGAGCGCGGAGGGGGAAAGAGTTGGTGTTGGCGGAGAGGGGGGTCTGGAACGGAGCAGGAGAGACGAAACCCGCTCCTGCAGACGGTTCAGTGCTGTCTGAGGGTCCTGGATGAGGAGAAGTGGTGGGTGGACAGGAGACGCTCCCTTCCTTCTCTTCCCACGGCCCTTACCTGAAAGAGAACAGGAATGATGCACTATGTGTAATAACCTGCGATTGCACTGCATATGTTTAACTGACAAAGGGGAGTTTACCTGCTCCAGGTTTCCACTGTAGGACAGGAGCCACTGTCGCAGGAGGACTGGAGAGCGGAGTCAGTATCTCCCTCTCCTCGGCCAGCTCTCGCTCCTTTTCCATTTCCTGCTCGAGTAAAGAGCGGGACAGAGCCAGCGCCACCATTGTGTCCTCGTCCAACTTCTGGGCTTTCCTCCTGGCTCTCTTTTTTACGGGTACGCCATCCCTCCTAGTTATCGTACCACTACCTAGCTGCTGTCTAAATAAGCATCCACAAAATAACCAGTGATGAAATTATTTTAAAAAGTCATCTATTTTTAATAACTATATGTTTTACTTTTCTTCTTCATTTTTGGCATATCTTTAAACCAGGTTTTCTTGACAGTTAAGCACATTTTCCTCCCTATTTATATTTACTGTAATGCATACCGATATTTTACTTGAGAATGTATGATTTTTGATAATGTTTTAAAATTAAATCAGCATAAAGTGCAAAACAGTACTGTGCTGTATACATAATGTCCAATTACTGTGATGAAAATGAGATTTTTTGCATTACAGTAATAAAAGGTGAAGATAAAAATGTGCATAATAGTCAAGAAAATGTCACATTGAAAAAAAAATTTTCTGCATGTTTTTTTATTTTTTGAAGTATAAAAATGTATAACTTGTATACATATAAAACTAAGTATATAAATTCAAGTATATATATACACATAAGTGTGTATATATGCACACATCTAAGTATATAGTATCAAAAATCTAATAAAAATGTAATAAGTGGCTGACTTACGATTGGTCGGTGGTGCTGTCGCTCGCTGTCTCAGCAGCCTGTCTCCTCAGAGCCTGGAGAAGATCATTTGGTTTCACACCCATATCAGTCGAGCAACGCTTTAGGTGGACAGACCGGCTTTTTTCTGATTTAAAACTCTTTCCACAAATGGGACACTCTGGGACCCGTGGTCTGGGGTGGGAACGATGGGATGCTGAAGGAGCGCTGCTCTCGCTTGAATCTAAACATCTATGAAGCAGGAGAACGAGACAGATGTCAAAAGTGAAACTCATCCCATGTGTGGAATATGAATGATACCTCATAATGCAGTGTACACAGTGGTGATAACGCACCTGTTGATGTGCTGAGTGCGCAGTGGAGGGCTCATGGCTGACAGATCTTTCTGACAGAGCTGGCAGAAGAACAATCCTTCATCTTCCACATCTCTAGTGGACCGAGCCTCACGATCCAACTCCTGCTGGAGCTGAAGAGCCAGGGCCTCATCGCTGCTCACATCTTCTGTAGAACACACACAAACACATACACGTTTTGACTTTCACTGATTACATGAAACATGCCATAAAAGCATGTTTTGTTTTTTTTACAATTATTGCAAATTAAAAAAAAAAAAAAAAATCAGTTGTAATATAACATTTATAATATTATTATAATTTTTTTTTCTTTTAACTGTAAAACAAAATTTACCTTGTGTAAGATAACACATACACTTTAGACTAGGGTTGGGAATCGAAAATCAATTCCAATTCCAAAATTGGATACTTAAGGTCAGGAATCGGATACTTGTCCACCTATCAATTCCTGTGTGCACATCTTTTTTTTTTTTTTTAAGCGGCGAAAAGGGGCTGTTAAAAATGTATTTGTCTTTGAATAATTCATTCAAAAACACTGATTCATCCAGTAATGAAAATCTTGAGTCATTGAATCATTCCATGTGATTTTGTTTAGTTGTCTAATATTTTTTCTTCAGAACTGTGAAATATAACCTCCATTAAAAAAAAGCATAAGTCTCAATTTATCCAGAATCATGCTGCTCTTTTTTTGCACACAAACAGTTCTTATCGAGTCCAGTTTTTATGTAGCCGGCTGATTTTTGTTCATGGCAAAAAGAGACACAGGTTAAATATGTTTGATATCTAAATGTTTGACTATATTTTTTAACCACATTGGAATCAAAATTGGGAATCGATAAGCAGAATCGGAATCGATAAAATTTAAATGATACTTTAGACAAATTACTTTTATTGATGACGTTAAAAGTCTCAAGCCATAAAGACATGTACATTTGATTTACAATGATATTTTGTTTTCTGAATTGTGTTGATTTGAGTTACAAAGCGATCCGTTTTTATGACTGTTTTGAACCGTATACCACAGTTCACAGTTTAACAAGAAATAATACATTTATAATATAATATTATAGTATTATAATAAAAATAGTATAATAGTTTATAATAATAAAAAATAGTAAATTTAATAAATTTACGGAGTCCTGGAGTTAAACTTTAACATTAACAGTTATTATTGCACATTAACAAATGTTCTTTTGTAATGAAAAAAATCCGAACACCACAATATATTTTTTATGTTTTATATATAAACAAACATATAAACATTTTTATATATAATGTATTGAAATTTTTATTTACAATATTAATTACAAATGTATTTTTGGGTGGAGGGCCATGAAATCATTGCTTGGGCAAGTAAAAGTCTAAAATGTTTAAGAAAAAAATACACTAGTACCCCACCAAACCAAAAAATATTTATTGCTGATGGTTGCATAACATTGAAATTACCTGGTAATTAACTAACTCTAACTTAAAGGGATAGTTCACCCAAAAAGGAACATTTACTCACCCTCACGTCATTCCAAACCTGTACGAATTTCTTTCTTCTGAAGATATTTTGAATAACGCTGGTAACCAAACAGTTGACGGTAGCCATTGACTTCCAGGTATGAGAAAAAAGTATTGAATTCAATGGCTAACAACATTCTTCAAAATACCTTCTTTTGTGTTCAACAGAAGAATACAACTCATACAGGTTTGGAACAACATGAGGGTGAGTAAATGATGACAATTTTCATTTTGGGGTTAAATTTGTTTTTACTACCTAATGAGCTGCACAACATTATAAAATGTGGTATGGTAAGTACCATGCTTTTATGAAGTTGAGGGACTGGGTGAGGGTCCCTGGGTTGAAAACCCTGCTTGACACCATACCTGTGAGCTGGATCCCAGCAGTGGTGAGATGGTTTCCATCAGACTCTGTGCTTGTGGGTTGGTCGGTCTCTGCATGCAGGAGTCTCTCTGGACTGGCTCTCTTAAACCGCTGCATTCTCCGGATCACTGCATCTTTGACTTTCCCTGTGTCAGATACTTCAGGATCGGGCTGAGAAACATCACCAGACCCTACAGCCTGAGTCCTGCCATTGATCTTACTCTTCATTTCAGTCTTAGTAACATCCTTGTCAGTCTTCTTTCTCCTCTTAGGGGGGTTTCTTCTAGAAGAGGGGGAGGATGGCTCCTCATCCTTGGTTGCTGATCTCTTTTCATCTCCAGAACCTCCTGCTCCTTTCTTCCTCACTCTTTTGAGGAGACGAGAGCAGAGGTCGGTGAAGTCTTGGTCCGAGTCGTCCATGATGAGCCAATCACACACATGATCTGTCACATGTGTCAGTTCTTATATGGATCCATATTTATGGATCATTAAACGTCATTTGTATTTTAATATTGTGGATAACATGCACGAAACTACAAGCTTATCTGTTCAAGCGCATTTTATAGACACTCATGAAAAACATCATATTTACCTTTGTTTACATTTCACTCTGCTACTATTCGAACGTAATTATATCGGTTAACGTACTTGTATTACGATTTATTCCATAACAACGTGAATACGGACCGTTAGCAAGACGCACTTCATTATATGGCTGTGAAACAGATGATTTAATGTCGCAAAAAACGACGGGTTTTTAATAAAATGTGCTGCAGCGGCAGCTACTCTTGTTCAAAATACCGACCCGCAGCCGCAGCCGCAGCCGTCGCAGTCTACTTCCGGTGACGTCCAGTACGCGGTGACGCAATGACGAAACATCTCCGAGTCATGTGACTGAACTTACGAAACGGCGAAATTGCTAAAAAAAGATGGTAAATTACATTACATATTGCCAATAACTAGTTTAAGTATTTATACATTTTGATAACAATTAAATAAGCCAAAGGACGCTACAACCTAACATGCTCAAAGTAGCTTTAGCATATAATAATAACATAGAATACACATGATTTTGATCTGTTGCACAGTTTATTTAACAATATGGTATACAAGTAAGAAATACGTTTTTTTTCCAACCAGTTCATACAGTGATTCCATTCTCTCTTCCTTATATTTATAGTACTTTGCTTAATAACTTGCATGATTTACATAAAGGGAAAAAGTAGAGCCCCTGTTCAAGTTTGTGTGAGAGGAATGAGGGTCAATAGCAGAATCCATTCTGTGTTTCCAACAAGCAGTCAACCAGTGATCGCCCATTCCCTCCTGCTCAGCTTAGGGGCCCCCCTCTCTCCCTCCTTTCTCTCTAGCTCTCTTTATATTTATATATCTGTATGACAAAATTAGGACAAAAAGCAACAATATTCTACATCTGCAAGACAGAACCTCTGGATCCAGGCCAGTGAGATGTTGTAAATGTGTACATGTCCTCTTGGGGTCGGTGCTGTATTGTCTGAGTGATGCATATGTGTGTATGTCTGCATACATGCGTATGCACAGTTCCTATCAATACAAACAAATAGTTCTCCTCGTACAAACTTCACAATGAGGAAAGGAGGAAATGCCTCCGAATGCATGTCTGAAAAAATGGTACAACACTAGAATACAATCGCCAGGAAGGATGACAGACAGAGCAGAGAAACCCTGACCCAAACTCTCAGACAAATTATTTTACAGTCTTCCAACACAAAAATGCTGCAAAGTTAGATAAAGTATAAAACAAAAGGTATGAATAATATAATGAAGTTTCGTAATTTTCTTAAAAAAAAAAAGAAAAGGCATGAAACCAGACCGCCCTCCCCCGAAATCAAAACAAAAATTTAAAACAAAACATTGACCACACAAAGGTCTAAACTGAACAAAAAATATATTCTTTGTGATTTATATTTCTTTTAAACAACAATTTTCAAATCCCTCTTAAAAGGAAGCAATCATTCTTATGTTTTTAAGGAAACATCAACATTCCCTATTCCTTGTTGACATAAATTTCTTTTTTTCCCCCCATACATTTCTTCAAACTTTTTACGTCAGTACAAAAAAATTCGAGAATATTAGAGAAAAACCAACAGAGACACAAAAAAGAGGAACGAGGAGACTGTGGTGGGTGGAGTCTCCCAGTAAACGCTACAATCCCTCCACAAATTTCTCCAGCGTGTCTCCCGTTGTGTCTCCCACCATGCCTAAGTCACTGGGCAGCCCTTGGCGGTTGGGCGTATTAAGTTGCGGGAGCATGGCACTCTGCTCAGGTGTGCCCAGGTGCGCCTGCTCCATGGAGCCAGGCATGGGCGTCGTCAGTCCAGGGTGTGGTGATCCTGTGTGCTGCGGCGAAGGCTGCGGCTGAACCTGTGGGGAAGGACTGGAATGTGGAGGGGGCTGCCGCGACGGAGGTCTGGGCGACTGTACGGGGGCCGGCGAGCACACCTGATTACTGAGTGCATTAGCCATGGGTTGGCCGGGGAGGTGCACGCCTTGTGGCTGGCCGGAAAGCAGATGAGTTTGTGGGCTCATGGGACTCTGTTGCGCCGGCGAGCCCATTGGAGGCTTGAGGATGACCTGCTGCTGCTGCTGCTGGAGCATGCATTGGTGCAGGAGGTTGGATGTGCCGTCCATTCCCATCCCGGCTTGCCCCATCTGGGCCATAGGGGGCAGCTGTCCCATGGGTCCGCCTGTTGCCTGCATGGCCAACTGTTGCTGCTGCATCCGGAGTTGCGTGTAGTTGGTAGCAGTCCCTTGTGCCTGTGGGAACTGGCCATGTGCCTGCGGCATCACTGCCTGCTGCTGCTGCTGCTGCCGCAAAAGCTGACGGCGGTACAACTCCTGCAGCTGCGGGTTGTTGGCGTGCACAGGGTTCATGAGCTGCCCCTGCGCTCCAAGAGCTGCCATGCCCTGTGGAGCGGGCTGCTGTGCTTGCTGCTGATGCGCCATGCCGGGTCGTGGCACGGCCTGCATTGCAGCCATGTTCTGCGCTGCATGCATGCCTTGTTGCGCTTGTTGCTGCTGTGGCTGGTTGGCGTGGTACTTGGCGGTCCTCTGTTTGATGAAGGCGGCCATGAGTTGCGGGTTTGATTTGAGGATGTTCAACACCTGCTGCTGTTGTTGGGGCGAGCTGGGCGACTTGAGCGTGAGTAGCAGGTCTTGCAAGGCATTGGGGGCGATGGCTCCGGGTCTCTGCAGTGCTTGCGGTCGCGGGCCCTGCGTGGGCACCATCATGTGTGGCTGTGCAGCTTGCTGGGGCATCATGGGCCTCTGCATAGGCATGGTCTGCGGTGTGGTCTGTGGCGGAGCAACCTGCTGCTGAGCCGCTTGCATGCCTGGCTGAGGGCCTCTAGTCCACTGTCCTTGCGGGATTTGCGGCATGACCTGTTGCCCGCGTGGCCCAACATGCTGCACGGGCGGCTGCATCGGACCTGGCATGCGTGGCTGCTGGTGGTTCATGGGAAGGCCATTCATGGTCATGCGATAGTTCTGTTGGTGCTGAGCCTGCGCGACCATCTCTATGTGCCGTGCCATTTTGACTGCCATAGGCGGAGGCTGTTGCTGAGGAGGCTGTTGTGCCGGTGGCTGCTGCTGCTGGGGAGGTTGCGGGAGCGGAGACTGCTGCTGGTGTAGCGGGGAAGCCTGTGGGCCTGGTTTGCCCTGTGAAGCTTGAGGAGGGGGTTGTCCTTTGCGGGGAGCATTGGGATAAGCCGGAGACATGACGCCCGCATTGGGAGTCGTTGGCTGGTTGGATAGCGGTTGCGGCGTTCGAGGGGTGTTGGGTTGCTGATGTGAGGTGGGCGTGCTGGGGGCTGTTGATGCAGGCGGCGAGGGTAGGCTCTGAGGCATGGCTCGGCCCTGCATAGTAGCCATGCGTCTGCGCATCATCTGCGCCTGCTGGAGCCTGTGCTGCAGCTGCTGCTGACGCAGTTTGTGCTTGATGTTGAGGCAGAAGGGCACGGGGCACTTGTTCTCCTGACAGTGCTTGGCATGATAGCAGCAGAGCGCAATGAGCTGCTTGCACACCGGACAGCCACCGTTTGTCTTGCGTTTGCAGCCCTTGGTGTGCTGCACTACACGCTTCATCTTCTGACAAGATGGCAGGGAGCAGTTGGCATTGCGGCACTGGCAGGCATGCACCAGAGACTGGATGCAACGCTGGATGCTTAGACGCCGACTCTCCTGTGGACTCTTGGAGGCCTCGCCGCTTTGACTGTTGTCATCGTCCAGACCCAGACCCCACTTAACCATCTGGTGCTCGTGGCCCTTAGTGTTGTAGCAACTAATGCACAAGTCAAAGTCCTGAGGAAAGATGAGGATAGAGTGATTATCAAGGGATGACCAGAAGTCTCCTTATGAAAAGACAAGAAATGGTTATGATGCATCAACAACAAATGGACAAAACGTGAAAGATGCGTTTAAGCTACTAGTAGAATAGTTGTTACTAAAAGATCCCACGGCTTCCCAAGTTTCATAATCCCAAAGGTTTACTTCTCTTATGCACAAACCCAGAAACACACCCACATCCACTACTGATCATAAAGGACAGCTGTTACAGGAGCCTCTGGATCTTACCTCGCAGACAGTACAGTGCCAGCGTGTCTCGACATGGTGTTTACATTCGTTGCAGGTGTAGACAAAGCGGTCCTGGCCCTGGTTGTGCAATTCCACCAGCATGCACATGGTGCTCCATTTGCAGCGCCGTAAAGAGCTGAACTCCCAGTGTTTATCCCGTGCTAACGTCAAGAAGGCATCCCTTCCGTCCATCAGGTCGCAGGTCAAAAGGGTATCGGAGTCAACAATGGGTAGTAATGAGTTGACCATGGGCCCAGAGTGCAGATGGATTATAAAAAACACCTGGGAGAACATGTAGGACACGGTAAGAGGTTTCTCAAGATTTTTCCAGAGAAACACTTGGCTTATATATGCATATCAAAATCTGACATGCAAAACAGTAAAACTTTCAAGTTAAACAATGTACATGAGTCATGCAATGCCTTTGAGAGCAATTTTATGATCAAATGAAGAACATATAGTAGACCTCTTTGTGTTTCTCCATTGCGGCGTAGAGTTTCTGAGAAAGATCACTGGCTACATTCGGCATCCCAGGTTTCTTTTTATTAGCTCGGCTCACGCTGCTTTTATTCTTATTTGTTTTCTTGTTGTTCTTCTTCTTTGCATTCTTACTGTCCCCTGGCGTGCCCTGTTAGAAAGAATAAAATAGTCTATAAAAGGTGTTTGGAGTTTGTAAAAGATGTAAATTAATCTACAGAATATCAAATAAAATGAACCCTATGCAGAGTATCCTAAAATTTTCACCTCTGGAGTTTCACAAGCTGCCGTGTTTTCTTCTTTTTTCCTCTCCTCTTCCTCCTGTTCCAACTCCTTGATACTCTCCTCCAACACATTGGGCCAAAAATCACCCTCAAAATATGGAAGCTCGTTTGCACTCGTCAAACGGTCCTCAGTTGCTTGCTTAAAGATGTCCTATTAAACACAAACACATTGTATTTATACCATATAACTGTGTACTTGATAGCATACACACAATCAAAACAAAATTAAGATCACATGGTCCATGCTATACCTTGTAGTCATGCAGTATCCGCTCAGCAAATGCCTTGTCCAGCATTTTGCGGTACCACTCCTGCAGGCGCTTGGGTTTTGGGATTTTCTGGTCGGCAGGGTGACAGTGGAAGATATAGTCATCACCTTCACTAGGTGGACATGCCCAGATGTGTGCCGTAACATATCTGCGGTGGAAATGTTCAAAGTTCAGGGCATGAATGGGAACTGTATTGGTCGGCCTCAAGGAAGATTTATATGGAGAAACCTACCCAAGCTTCTTGACGTATTCCAAATAGCCGATGAGGATTTCGTGATAGACTGCTGTTCTCAGCATGCGAGGTCTGAAGAAGTGAATACTATCGAGGTACGATATGTATACCCGTCTAGATAGATACAAAAAAAATAAAGAAACTAACTTTTACCTTCATTGCATGCTGAGTATTACGTGCATTGGCGTATATGTCTGTTGTTTCTCAAAAGAACTCCAGTAAGAGTTTACCTGGTGTTAGGGAAAGGGCAATCAGAGCCGTATTCTTGCACGTGCATGCCGAAGAAACACATGTCCACTCCGTCAATCTCCTCAAAGGCGAAAAGTGCTTTGGTTCTGTAGGGGAAGCTCTCGGGCATCTCTCCTGTGTCTACAAACCTGAAATGAAGCAGGGGATTAACTCACCTTTACCTGTTCAAAGAACAAACACTAGCACACCATAGCATTTGTTTGATGAACCAATATTGAAATGGGTGAAACTCTGACCAGGAAAATGATCAGGCAAACCAGTTGATTTATTGGTTCTGCATCCAAACTTGCCCTCTGAAGGGTTATCTGAAGATTTAGCTTACTGGAAAAATAAAAGGTAAGCATGGAGGTTACATTTACCTGGCCCTCATGCCAGGTTTGACCTCCACCGTTTTGTCTGAACTGGCTACGACTCGCACGAACACCTCTCCAGCTTCCGGATGGTTCTGTCTCTTCAAGTATTTGTTCACCCGATCTTCTATGTACGTGCCTAACCGCGTCACCTGCAACCCTGGATCGAAGACAACAGCATTAAGCACAACACTTGTAAAGGGATAGTTTTTAATGAAACCTGATATTTTTATTGAAAGCTGAGAGATTTCACCAAAAAGAATTGTAAACAGAAGCAAGCACTTTTGAGATCTATGCATATGTGTTGATCAATGTTTGTATGTGAATAAAAGCCTGAACTATATCTGCTCATCATATCAAGTGATCATGTCTCTTCAGAAGACTTGGATTGAAACACTCAAATCACATGGATAACATTTACGGTGTCTTTAGGAGCTTTTTTGAATTGTCAAATTTTTGGTTGCATGGACTTTAAGTAGCTGGGTTTCTATCCAAATTTGCAAATTTAACTTATGCGCCAAATTGCAATATCGCATAAAGCATTTGCGAATAAGCACCGCTTCCATCCAACGAGTCAAAGAGAACAAAATTGTCACTTCCTCAAGAAAAAGACAAAAAAGAATTTGCTCAGGCTTTTAAGAATGACCATAACATTTCAGATGCTGTGCAACAACATCGGTCTATTGGTTAGCCAGGTTATGCCGTCCCATCGCGCAAAGTCACATGACTTTTTTGATGCGCATGAAGAAATTTATTCGGTAAATGCATTTCCAGCTCTCATTTTTCGCATTAAAAATGTTAGTGTTAATTATCAACACTTCAAACGAGCGTAAGAACTTTTTTGTATATTAAAGGGTTAGTTCACCCAAAAATGAAAATTAGCCTATATTAAAAATTGTCCTGGCTATTCCAAGCTCAATCATTGCATTCAGCGGGTGTTGCAGTTGAACAGTCCACAAGTCGTCAAATAAAGCTCGCACATTCATAATAAAACGTGCCTCACATGACTCCGGGGGGTGAATAAAGGCCTCCTGTAGTGAATCCATGCGTTTTTGTAAGAAAAATATCCATATTTCAAACGTAATAAACACTTTTCTCTCACTTCCATTATCTGTCATACGCGAAAGGCGTTCCAGCGGGTGATGAAGCACGCATGTGCAGCGCGCACGCCTCTGAGATATGCTAGTCTCGCGAGTTTGTTTATAGGAGCAAAGGAAGCAAAGTTTCCTTACTTTAGCAAAGGGAAACCAGTCTCCTCTTGGTTTATATCGAAATCCTCCGACATTTTTCTTTGCAAATCTTCGTTTTGTACTTCTTATTCGTGACAGGCGTTTTGTTTTGTTCTCTCTCCGCATTCGTCACTAATCATGCAACGCCAACGTCTTACGTCATCCGCCGGAACTGCTTCAGTGTATGACAGATAACGGAAGTGAGAGAAAAGTGTTTATTACGTTTGAAATATGGATATTTTTCTTACAAAAACGCATGGATTCACTACAGGAGGCCTTTATTCACCCCCCGGAGCCATGTGAGGCACGTTTTCTTATGAATGTGCGAGCTTTATTGACGACTTGTGAACTGTTCAACTGCAACACCCGCTGACTGCAATGATAGAGCTTGGAATAGCCAGGACAATGTTTAATATAACTCCGACTGGATTCGTCTGAAAGAAGAAAATCATATACACCTAGGATGCTTCGAGGGTGAGTAAAACACAAGCCAATTTTCATTTTTGGGTGAACCCTTTAAGGGACTTTACGAAATTTGGCGTTTCTACCACTTTCTATACCACGTTTCCAATGCAATACTTCAAAATGCACATAAAAACAGGGTGATGGAAACAGCTAATGAAGGGACAGAAATCTCCCAGGTTTCATTAAAAATACCTTCATTTGTGTTTCAAAGATGAACAGAAGTCATACAGGTTTGGAACGACATAAGGAAGAGTAAATGACCATCCATTTAACGTTAATGCATCACAAAAACAATCCTATTACTCACTTTTTGCCGAAAACTTGCTCTCTTTTCTCGTCTTCCCACTTTTTTTCAAACAGTTATCGCAGATGAAACTGCAGAGAAACGCTCATTAGTGTTGACTTCCCGCATCGCATCCAGAATCGATATCAGAACAACACTGTTCACTCTGAGGTGTTTTCAAACTCACCCAGAAGGCCAGATAACCTCATAATGCAGGACACAGATCTGATGCATCTTCCGCCCACAGTCTTTACATTCAACAAACCTGAGAGGAGGAGAATTGATTAATGGGGGATGCAACCGTTTATTGCGCTTTGTATTCTGGCAGCTTTTATTTTAGCAAGTGTCTGAATGCGTAGTTACTAACTGCAAGAGCAGGTAGTTAACATGAAATACATCATTCAACTTCTTTTCCTCCAGTTCTTACGCATTTGCAAGCAGGCCAATGCAATTGCGCCTTTGTAGGAGGTGTGGATTAGGACAACTTTGGGATAATACTGATGCCTACAGACTGTAGTGTTGTGTTCGTGTGGTGGGAGTGTCTCTATGCCCTATGTTGTTGACAGCAGGGGGCGCCAGTGAGCAGAAGCCATGTGGTGTAACGAGTCCAGAGCGGACAAATGTATAGGCCAATACTGACCAATATAGCCCTAATATTAAAGCATGTGCTACTTGATTGCCTCGTGGAATTCTGGGAAATTAAGTGGAGCGTTTACTTACGGCTCAGGATCTAACGTGTCATTCTTCTTCCTTTCAAACTGGTCTTTAGAGATCATGCTGCATACAAAGAAGATCCACAATCAGGTTTGTTGAACATTTAAAACATTAAAAAATGATTCAGTTTATTATGGAATGGAGAAAATGAATCATTCGGAATGATTTTGAACTAAAGTGATGAAATCTCCACAACCGAGCTTAATAAACCGCGAAAAGGTGAACAATCACTTACGTCTGGGGCTGAGCTGGATCATCTCCTAGCGTCACACTGTCTCCCTGAATCTCATTGAAGCACTTCTCGCAGAAATGATACCTGTATACACACAAACTGCTGAGTCATGAATCACTTCAAGAAATATGTAGAGGCGCACACGCGCACAAATACTGACTTTATTATTTATTAATCCAAATAGAATATCAAATCTGTATGATTATAAAGTCATTTGACGCTGTAGAATATCACAATGTGAATGGCTTCCTAGTGTTCAACAAAAAACAAAGTAATAGTTCAATCGAAATGAACAATTTGCTGAAAATTTGCTGAAAATTTACTCACCTTCAGGTCATCCAAGACGTAGATGAGTTTGTTTCTTTATTGGAACAGATTTGGAGAAATGTAGCATTACATCACTTGCTCACCAATGGATCCTCTGCAGTGAATGAGAGTCCAAACAGCTGATAAAAACATCACAATAATACACAAGTAATCCACATGACTCCAGTTCATCAATTAAGGTCTCATAAAGCTGTGTTTTTTGTAAGAAACAAACCCATCCTGAAGGTGTTTTAACTTTAAACCATAATTTCAGGCCAAAATACGAGTCAATAATCCACAATAATGCTTTCTTCAGTGAAAAAGTCCATCCACCGTTGTCTCTCGCATCAAAATATTTGTTTAGAACAGTTTTGGACTGTTTTTGCTTGTAAATCGTGCTTGATATATGCATATTTCTCTCCTGATTCAGACGACTTTTTCACAGTAGAAAGCAATATTATGAATAGAGGACTCTATATTTTAGCAGGAAACTAAGGTTTGAAATTAAGGTTTTAAAAAGCCTTAATTATGGATTTGTTTCTTACAAACACACATCTTTTCACGTCACACAATGGTAATTGATGAACTGGAGTCATGTGGATTACTTGTGATGTTTTTATCAACTGTTTGGACTCTCATTCTGACGGCACCCATTCACTGCAGAGGATCCATTGGTGAGCAAGTGATGTAATGCTACATTTCTCCAAATATGATGAAGAACCAAACTCAACTATATCTTGGATGACCTGAGGGTGAGTAAACATTCAGCAAATTTTCATTCTTGGGTGAACTAGTCATTTAATATAAAGATGTACAATGATAACTGCGAATAAGGAGTAATCTGGCTAAATGCTTGCAAAAAAAGAGACTAGATTTACAGTGTCAGCAGAGGATGTGAGTGTACAAGTGAGAGCGACTGTGTCTGCTTATTCAGAGGTTCTGCAGTGCTGCAGGGGGCGCAAGGGAGCCTGTTATGAGTAAGCAGGCAATTCGTAGCAAAAAAACTAATAAATGTGCCAGTGCAAATATTACAACTGCCAATAAATTAGGACTGGCTGGAGACTTCAAGCAGTGTAACCATGAAGAAAGAGAATGGGGGAGGGGTTGTGATCAAGCAGTCTTGTGTTTAGAAAATACATATGAACAGGCCTGAGAGCAAACTATGCTAGTGTACACACAGCCACACGGGGAGGTTTAATGTCAACGTCGGATTTGCCGAATGTGCGTCAAAGCCACACACGGCTGAACTAACTACACCACATGAAAGAGAGCATGTCGACTTTAACTTGAGCGTCTTCTTAAACGTTTTCTTAGGCTGTCGACCACATGAATTTACCTCACCTGTTCTGATAACTGTAATAAGTGCCGTCTCGGGGTATTGTACACAGTTGCTTGCCGTAACAGCACAGCGTCTGAGGAGAAAACTCGTACTGTGGGAGGAAAGAAGAAAAGGGAGTTCAGACACATGACCAGAAAAGTCTGTTTTATGTCGAGTTTTTGTGTGCAGACGACCGGGAATTGAATAGTTACTATGAAAACACTGGAGCTTCTTTAGTGGTAGTACTAAAAAATGGCACTACCGTTGTATTCTTATTATTTTAAATAAAATAAATATTACATCTGCATTCTCTGAATGTGTGAGGGTGCTCGGACATGCTTAAAAATTATGCACATAAAGAAATTAGATGATATTTTGAAGTTTATGTAATTCCAAATATTTTGCCATCTGACATTTTTGCATTTATTATTGAATGATATGTTTATTTTCATGTTATTACTAATTATTTTAATTAGATTAGTTGTGGAGAAATATTGTACAATCATTTACTATATATTTAATATAACATTTATTTGCACATTATTATTAGTGGATATATATCATTGTACAACCATTTATTATACAATGCTATTTTTATGCATTCTTTATTATTATTATTACTATTATTATTGAGTGCTATTATTGTATAACCCTTTATTATATAATAATACATTTATTTGCACATTATTATTTGCGTTACTGTGGAAATATACAACCATTAATAGTACAACTGTTTATTAGACAATAATATATTTAATATACACTTATTCGCACATTATTATTATTATTATCATTAGTGTTGTTGTTGTGTAAATTGTAGTCAAGCAATTAAACAATAATATATTTACTATACACTTATTCGCATATTATTGGTATTATTACTACTTTAGAGTGATATTATTGTAAAATCTTTTATTACTAAAGAATATATAGAATATGCATTTATTTGCACATTATTATTATAATTTGTGGAGATATTATTGTACAACCATTATACAATGCTATATTTAATATACATTTATTATTATTATTAATAATATTATTATTAAGTGCTATTATAGTATAACCGTTTATTATATAATTATTATTACAGGGCTCCAGACTGCGACCATTTTTTCTGCCAGTGCGACTAAATTTTGTGTGCGGTCGCACTGTCGCGTCCACCGCATTGTTCAACTCATAAGCGCTGCAATTTCTGTTGCATATGAGAAACATCAAACGGCAAACGTAACTGAAAGCATAATGAAACCGCGCTACTCGTTTGAACTGCGCAGCGCTTAGAGAGTAGAGCCTGGTTTATACTCGCCGCGTCAGCACGAGCGCGAAGCTGCGTGCAGCAAAAATGACGCGAATATTGAGGAAACGATGGATGGTTTTCATGCTAAAGTAAAGTAAAAGGCCGCTTCTTAAACCAGAGAAGGTGAACATGTTGGTATTCTTGTGAAAAAAAACATGCAAGCACTGTCACCGACAGCAAGTTTAGTTTTACTTTTATTTTTATTTTCATTTTGAAAAGCTTGTTATCTTTGCTGTTTACCTCACGTTACACTATGGAGGCTCTCTTTTATTTATTTATTTGATTCCTCAGTGTTTGCTAAACGTTCTGTAATTTATTAGTCGGTATATAATACAGCATGGGGTGTATGCCATGCCTCATCTTATTCGTTTTTGTTAAT
>NW_015642048.1:372121-374923 GCF_001515625.1 Sinocyclocheilus rhinocerous | reverse complement strand
TAGATGTATGTAAGCAAATCAGACAATTATCTTTTCTTGTAAAACGTGACAACAAGATCGCGAATTCGAAAGTGAAAGCACCTGAAGCCCGCGACTTATAAACATAGCAAAAGAGGAACTCCCGTTCACAAAATTTAAATCACAAATAATACTGATGAAAAAGAACGGGTTGAATGTTAACCACTTTCGTTTCCATATAACTATAAACTATGATAATAAAAGTTAATCAGCATGCATTAATTAATCCCATGTTGTATTGCAAAAATAAAAAAATTAAAATATTGCGACCTAATCATGTGCTCGTGTGACCAACTGAGAAAGTCAGTCGCAAAAGAGCGACCAGTGGGAAGAATGAGTCTGGAGCCCTGTATTATTAGCTATGTAGAATAATGACAACAGAACCTGTATTGAAAGTCAGTTCATCTCACCTTCCTCCCGCAGCAGTAACCGAGGCTCTGCATGACGGGGTCGATCTCCTGCTCGAACACCTCGGCCAGTTTGGAGCAGTACTTGTATACGCGCGACGTCTTCCTGTTGTACAACCACGCGTTGTTGAACATCAGCCACACGTCATCCACGTACTGCCACGGCTCCTGATACTGACCCGTGTCCAGTTTGCGCTTGATAGTGGACAGGTCTATGGGGTTCTTCACGATATCGAAGTAGTCCTGAAGGTAAAAGAAGAAACACCTTCAAAGTTCAGTCAAACACAGTTTTCACATTTCTAACAATGATTTAATGAAGATATAGGCATGTGAGACTCACAGGGATGCCAAGAAGCATGGGGTCCACAGGCTGCCGGAAGGGTAGAGACTCCGGATCCTGTCTGTACAGAGACTCCAGAGTGGGCATCAATGCCTGCCGCAACTCTTCTGGCTTAAAGACTGAGAAGAGAGAGAGCATGAAACCAAAGTCAGGGACAGACGAAAGATTGATGAAAGCAACTGAAAAAAAAACAAAAAAAACTATGAAAACAGAAATGTAGAGCAAACAGAAAAGAAATATCAGTTCATACTTTTCCTGCGAGACTGGGGCGGTGAAGAGGATGTTGTGCCGTTCGTTCGGCTTTCATCTTCCTCTTTGGTCTCCGTCTTCAAGTCTGTCTTCTTGTCCTCGGTCTCCATCGGCTCCTGCTTAGCCTCCAACCCCTCCTGCTCCTCCTTTTTGACCAATAGGGAGCCTGTGTCGTCCTCCGTCTAACAAAGGCAGAAGAAAAATCTGGGTTGGTAAGATTTTTGATGTATATAAATACAGTAAAAACAATAATATTGTGAAACTGAATTACTAAAGTAACCGTTTCCTATTTTCATATTTCATATAATATTCATATTTTAATTAGTGCTGTCAAACGATTAATCACATCCAAAATAAAAGTTAACATAATATGTGTGTGTACTGTGTGTATATATATATATATATATATATATATATAAAATACACACATGCATGTATATATTTAAGAAAAATATGTTGTTTATATATTAAATATATTTATATATAATATAACTTATATGAATATAAATGTATACATGTAAATATTTTCAAAATATATACTGTATGTATATACTGTATAATAAATATACGCAGTACACACACATATAACAAAAAGCGATTAATCGACAGCACTAATTTTAATATGTAATTAATATCTGTGATGCAAAGCTGAATTTTCAGCATCATTCCTCCAGTCTTCAGTGTCACATGATCCTTCACAAATCATTCTAATATGCTGATTTGCGGCTTAAGATACATTTCATAATATTATCAGTGTTGAAAACATATGTAAAACACACCTCCATCTTGGGCTCTGTTTTGATGCCCATGTCGTATTCTTGCTCTTCTGTTTTAGTGTCACTAGGCGGTACATCAGGCACGGCATGCTGGGAGTGCAGCTCGGCGCTGGCTGCTGATGCTGGGGTGGGCACACGGGTTTCACCGCTCTTAAAAAGACAAAGTATCAGATTCATTGCCTTTATTTGAATTTTGTCTTAAAGCTGAGCAATTACGGTGTCCTTTTTAGAAAGATGGCACTGTTTGGTTTGACAACAACACTGTAGCTTTGTTCCAAAACCTAGTGAGTTTCCCTGGAAGAATAAAACGGATCACCATTAACAAATACTGCCACCTACTGGTATGGAGGAGTTATCTAACCCAGACGCAAAACATACTAGTGCTGGTCGGCTGTAGTCTTTGCATCGTGTTGAAGCGCAAACTTTTGGCCCAGATGCAGGCGGCGTGAGGTGACACCACAGTCAGCTTTGGTCGCCGCTAGTTCTTTGCTGTCGGTTTGGTGTGTCTGGGCCTCAACATATCGCGTTTAGGCCAAAATCAGGCCGCAGTTCACATATTCATCCTAGAATGCATGGCAATTTGACTAGGGATGATTATAAACATTATTCTGATAAAATAATAATAAAAAAAACTAATATTTGTGTTTTCTATGTACGTTTATGCTTAGTGTAGAACTGTGATATTAGCTTTGCAACATGCTATTTTCAAACACTACTGTTATCAATTGTGAAGAGTCTCTTTGTGTGTTTCTTCTAGGTCTACATGATAAATTGAAATAAAACCAAAATCGCAATATGGCTTAGTGGAATTATTCAATCGCAAAGGCTGCGATTTAATTAAATAAATGAGCTGTGTGTTTCAGAGTGAAGTGTGGCACAGAGTTCATTTACATGCAAGAAGCTAATGAAAATAGTAATATTAGTCATTTTATTTAAGAATTTTATTTAGTAGTAATAGTAGTAATAATATTACATGTTTATTTAGTAGTAGTAATATTATATATATATATAT
>NW_015642048.1:356516-370447 GCF_001515625.1 Sinocyclocheilus rhinocerous | reverse complement strand
TAATAATAATAATAATAATAATAAATAATTTATTATTATTACAAGTAATATTATTATTATTATTAGTAGTAGTAGTAATATTGTTAGGTTATGGTTATTTTATAGTCATACTGGAATATAATCACAATATTTTTGTCCAAACTTTGCAGCAAACCTAGACTTTTATTTTACAGTGAATTTTTTTAAATACAGTAGCAGCAGCAACAACAACAACAAAATAATAATAATAATAATTATTATTATTCTCATTATTATTATTATAAATATTATTATTAATTATTCTCATTCTCATTATTATTATTAAAAATAAGTATAAATACAAAACAAAAACAAAACAGCAAACCATCTTAAAAGGGCAATTACCATTTTTATAGAAAAAAATTCTAGGATTTTTCCCTAAAAGTGCAATAGCATTCAAAGATTGCCGTCTCTGTCCCGACTACCTCACAACCAGTCAGTTATGAGGTTCCACTCGGGTCAGGATGCTGCCTGTGTAGGAAGCTCACTAGGTTTAGGATCTGAGGATGGATCTGCGGGTCTCACCGGTGTTCCGGGGTGCTGCTGGGCAGGGAGGGGCAGCTCCGTCTGGGGCTGCATGTAAGGCGGGGTGCCCTGAGCAGGGGCGGGGGTGGGTGTGGAGGCCTGACTGGGCTGCAGTGTTGCTGGCAGGTTAGTGGTGCTGGCGGTGGCGTTGGGGGGCGGTGTGGTGTGGAGTGGAGCCTGAGGGGGCGCGGGACAGCCTAGCGGGGGGCCCAAGGGGCCGAGTGCATTCAGGGAGAGGTTAGTGTTCGGCTGCTGCTGGGGAAGGAGAGATCGCACGCACACAAGCAGGGACAAAACAAGTTTAGAGGGGACGTTGTCATGCGGAATTACATCACTCTAGGACGTGAGCGCATGTGCGCACCTGCGAAACGCCCGCCTGTGCGTTGGGCTGGCCCATGTTGACGTTCATGGCGTTGGTGTTGGCGGGGAACTGTGGTTGAGCCATGAACTGCGTCTGGTTGGCCGTCTGTGCCACCATGTTCCCGCCGTGAGCTCCCAGCATGCTTTGCGTGGGGGACATTCGCGTGGGAGACATATTCATCTGCGGAAAAACGAAGAGAAAGATACAATGAGATACATGTCCGGAGAGCAGAAACGAGAAGAATCCAGACTTGGACACTGACCGTCGGGACTTGGTTCATGTTGATCTGTTGATGGTTTATCGGAGAGGCGGCACGTGTCGCCATGGGAGCCTGAGACATCGGGACATTGGGTATCGTGCCAAATGGATTCAACCCTGTTGGAAAAACAACACAAAAGATTGGAAACGCAAAGATTTTTGTTTAGAGTTGAGAAAACAAATGCATCTCCAACAGTGATTGGCTACAAGTGGGACTGAAGTACCTTGAGACACCTGCATGCGATTGATGATCTGATTTGGCACATTGGGCATAGGCACGGGTCCATCTGAAAAGAGGGAAGAGACTGAATGAGATCGGAAACTGGCAAATTTTGTGCGTTTAGGTCTGTTGATTTAACACGTTAATTTGGTGTGATTAGTTAGAATTCAAAATTTTAAAAAGTGTTGCAT
This sequence comes from Sinocyclocheilus rhinocerous, assembly GCF_001515625.1. NCBI lineage: Eukaryota > Metazoa > Chordata > Actinopteri > Cypriniformes > Cyprinidae > Sinocyclocheilus > Sinocyclocheilus rhinocerous. The sequence goes on along the minus strand of NW_015642048.1, from coordinate 368,874 downwards.
TCAGCTGCTGACAGACGACTGACTGTGTGATGTAGCCTATTACAATGCAATTATATGTTCCTAAAATCCAACATATCAGGGTAAAAAAATGCCCCTGTATGAGTTTTTGTCTTATATTTATGTGATATAGTTCAGCAATATCAATAAATTTTTCCCGAATATCTGCACGATTGCAAATATAATATAGATTTAACGCAACAGTTGATATTAACTATGAAAATAGTTCTAAACAAAGCCACAGCAGAACAGCCTTTCTGGGCAACACACAGCGGTGTTTCATTTCGGAATGAACGCACCTTTTTTAATGAAACAAGTGAGCCAATGATTCAATGACTCATTTATAAAGAGTCACTTGCTTCGATTCGGGATGAATCAGCCGTTTGGACGAATTAGTTAAATGAATGATTCAATGACTCCCTCATCAAGTCTTTGCTGCCACATTGGTGGTTTTAATTTAATAGAGTATAATTAAGATCCCATAAGATCCCACCCTCCCTGCAAATTACTCTCCAAAACACATGACCACGCACAGGAAGACCAGAGGCTAACCAGCGTTGTTGGAGGGTTGAATGCAACGCTGTCAAGATTACCTCGTGTCTCATTCACCGGGGAGAAAATATCACAGTTCAAAGAGCATAATATTAAAATAACACTTTCCATTCTCACTCGGTCTGCAATAGCGTAATGGAATGCACTGATGACGCATCATGTCTGTGCGAACAGGGTGCACAGAGGTATGCAAATACATACATTGACAGGCAGGTAGGAAAGAGAGATACGATTGGACGAACATTTTATGGTCCTACGCCTTCAACAGATGATATAAATACAAATAATTACATTTAGAGCACTTAATTTGGTGATTGTTATTGGGATGAGAAGAGACTTTCAAACAACATAACAAAATGTTTTTGAACTAAATCACCTACCCTGCCTTTAATACCCATTAAATCTCATAGCATTATTTATGCAATTCTAATTGCAGCGTAAATGCATTCATGCCACCTCTGGACAGTCTGTGTAAATATACCTAAATACCACTTCAGCTTCTGAAAACAATGTTATGACCACATTGTAGCCTTAAAAGTGAAGCCGCAAAGCCCTAAAAATAGATGTGCAATTAATTTGATAATTTAATTGGCATATCATGTAATTAGATCAAAATTCGATTGCTTGACAGCCGTAGTTTTAAAGTGACTTACTCTGTGGCCGAGGTCCCATAACATTAGGCTGGTTGAGGGCCGGTGGCTGTTGTCCTGCTGCAGTCATGGGCGTCTGGTTAATAATCTGCTTCTGTAATCGGGACCTTCTCTTCTCCTCCAGCTCTTTCTGGATCTTATAGATCTTCTCTGCCAGAAAGTGATAGTACTCGTCCTATACAACACGCACAGACAACAGTGTTAAAATCAATGTAATCAACGCTGAAGAATTTGACTTTATTGGCCTTTAGGATGAGGTGTAACCCTGACAGAGGGGCTGTGCTCACCCTGCTATTGGCCGACTCGTACATATCCCCTTCCACTTTTCGTGCATACGCCACCAGGTTCTCCATGCGACGGTCCTTCAGGGCGGCGGGGTCTGGCGTAGGGAAGATGGCCTGCACCCTAAACAAACACACACAGAGCAAAATCCGTTCACTCAAAGTGATTAAACTGTTTTCAACAATGATAATAATCAGAAATGTTTCTTGAGCATCAAATCAGCATATTAGAACAATTTCTGAAGAATCATGTGACACCGCTGGAGTAATGACCAGAGGCTAACCAGCGTTGTTGGAGGGTTGAATGCAACGCTGTCAAGATTACCTCGTGTCTCATTCACCGGGGAGAAAATATCACAGTTCAAAGAGCATAATATTAAAATAACACTTTCCATTCTCACTCGGTCTGCAATAGCGTAATGGAATGCACTGATGACGCATCATGTCTGTGCGAACAGGGTGCACAGAGGTATGCAAATACATACATTGACAGGCAGGTAGGAAAGAGAGATACGATTGGACGAACATTTTATGGTCCTACGCCTTCAACAGATGATATAAATACAAATAATTACATTTAGAGCACTTAATTTGGTGATTGTTATTGGGATGAGAAGAGACTTTCAAACAACATAACAAAATGTTTTTGAACTAAATCACCTACCCTGCCTTTAATACCCATTAAATCTCATAGCATTATTTATGCAATTCTAATTGCAGCGTAAATGCATTCATGCCACCTCTGGACAGTCTGTGTAAATATACCTAAATACCACTTCAGCTTCTGAAAACAATGTTATGACCACATTGTAGCCTTAAAAGTGAAGCCGCAAAGCCCTAAAAATAGATGTGCAATTAATTTGATAATTTAATTGGCATATCATGTAATTAGATCAAAATTCGATTGCTTGACAGCCGTAGTTTTAAAGTGACTTACTCTGTGGCCGAGGTCCCATAACATTAGGCTGGTTGAGGGCCGGTGGCTGTTGTCCTGCTGCAGTCATGGGCGTCTGGTTAATAATCTGCTTCTGTAATCGGGACCTTCTCTTCTCCTCCAGCTCTTTCTGGATCTTATAGATCTTCTCTGCCAGAAAGTGATAGTACTCGTCCTATACAACACGCACAGACAACAGTGTTAAAATCAATGTAATCAACGCTGAAGAATTTGACTTTATTGGCCTTTAGGATGAGGTGTAACCCTGACAGAGGGGCTGTGCTCACCCTGCTATTGGCCGACTCGTACATATCCCCTTCCACTTTTCGTGCATACGCCACCAGGTTCTCCATGCGACGGTCCTTCAGGGCGGCGGGGTCTGGCGTAGGGAAGATGGCCTGCACCCTAAACAAACACACACAGAGCAAAATCCGTTCACTCAAAGTGATTAAACTGTTTTCAACAATGATAATAATCAGAAATGTTTCTTGAGCATCAAATCAGCATATTAGAACAATTTCTGAAGAATCATGTGACACCGAAGACTGGAGTAATGATGCTGAAAATTCAGCTTTGCATCACAGAAATAAATTACATTTTAAAATATATTCAAATAAAATAGTTATTTTGAATTGTAATAATGTTTCGCAATATTATTGTTTTACTGTGTTTTTGATTAAATGAACGCAGCCTTGCTGAGCATAACAATTTTAATACATTTATAAAATATATCTAATTCAAGAGCAGCGTTTACTAACAGTTTGTGTACAAGGTGGTTGCGGAGGTCCTGAGTAACGTGCTCGTGCCAGGATTTCCTCACACCGGTGGCTGACAGAGGGGCCGCTGTGGGCAGGTTACCCATGCTGCCTAACGTAGGTATGTCCGGCATCAGCTGACTGAGTAAGAAGAATCAGGAGAAATTTAGTAAGCAAACAGTATTAAAACACCAATTTTGAGCAATTACGAGCTGGGGGTGTGTTTTGGTTGGTGTGTGTCCGTGTCTTACTTGCTAGGGTTAAGGGCTGACGGCATGGTGCCATCTAAGAGCAGTTTATCCTGGTCTGATGTCGGTACACCGATTGGGTTCATCTGACCACCCCCTGCACGAAAAATAAATAAATAAAATAAAAATACATAAAATACTCCATAAAAATATATTGTATTTATTTATATTAAACATTTTATTTAATATTTAAATCTTAAATAAAATATTTAATATTTAAATATTAAATAAAACATGTTATATATTATATTTTGATTATAATACATTATATTTTCAAAGAATTTAAATATATAATAACCCTAACATATATACACTAAAATAATAAAAACTAAAACATACATTAATAACTATAGACATATGAAAAAAAACAAATGACTGAACATTTAAACTTAAAAAAAAATAGAAAACATAAAAATGTATTCAAAACATTAATAAAGCCTGTATCTCAATGATACACAGATTATGTATCTTTATTTATTTGTTGTTTGTTTTTATTACATTTATTTTGTATGTGTGTCTAAACAAACAACAAATAAATAAAAGATAAAAGATCATTTATAACTCATAATCCCTAAATGTTTTTACATTACATAATTTTATTTTTTATATTACATATTACTATAAACATTTAATTAATAAAAAATAAAAACAAATAAATAAAAATACTTAAAATAACACAATATTTAACATGCTAGATTAAAAAAAAAATGTATATGAACATAAAAACAAATATTTCATAATAAATACTCATAAAACAAATAAAAAAATAAAAACTCAAAATAAAATATAAATATTTTTTTAAAAATTGTGTATGTATATTATTCTTTTGTAATATATATTTTATATATTAACATATTAACTACATTTTAAATACACATTGACATTCTTCTACAATATAATAATTGTTCACCGAGCGCGTTGATGGATCTCATTTGCTGCTGGTGCTGGGTCTGCGGCGTCTGTGTGGGGGTCTGGTTGCTGTAGGGGAGGCCGAGGGCAGCGTACGCCCGCTGCATGGAGCTGGGGTCGATGGGCGTGGAGCTGGTTAGAGCGGGTGCCGTCTGCTGCCCCGTGCCGACCGTCCCGATAGGGCTCTGCAGACCAACGTTGGGGGGACTCAGCATTGCTGAAACGCAGGAAATACATGTCGGTGTATTTCAAACAAGATCTGCATGAAATTTCACGTCTGATTCTGCTTAAACCCTTGGCAGAATCTGTCCGTCAAAACAGAAAAAAAGAAAAAGTTCAAACCCTGCCAAATAGCCGTCTGGAAGAAAAAACATTACTCATCTTGAACGACATGGAAAAAACAGGGGAAGTAGAAAGGAAAGGGGAGGGGGTCCGAGACGCCATTTGCATGGGGAAGAAATATGGCAGCGGCGACTCTCCAAAATGTAAATCCCACAGTGCAAAAACAAACACTTTAGCTGCCTCGCGCTCTCAGAGTCATGATGAGAGACGGCTGGCAGAGGGAGAGGCGCTCTGCAGGTTTGCTGGAGCTGTAACAGTGTGAGATTTTAATGAGTCACCGCTCAGCGCCCCTCCCCCTCAGCTGTACGGCTCTGCAAACACACGGCCCGTCTGAAACATTCACAGCTACCATCACACCTCTCCTTACAGAATCCTGCTGAACAACTGCATATCCAAAAAACAGTGCAGCTTAAACACACTTTCCTAAAATCCTGAATCCTAAATTACAGAAATAATGTACTTTAAAATAATTATTGTGTATTCATGAATGTAATGGTTCAAGACATTTAGGCCACATCCACACGAAGCCAGAGCTTTCCTTATCCGATTTTTTTCCCCCTCGTCTCAAGAAATATCAGCGTACACACGAAACCGACACAAAACGATGCAGTATACATGCCAGACCAGTATGTGGCGCTGTAATTCTGCCACAGAGATTGATTGACTTGAACTGTGCACATAAACCTTGCGCGCGGTATACAAACAAACATGGAACACTACATTTATTAATCTGTGTTAATGTTAGTTAATAAAAAGACAATCGTTCAGTGTTTGTTCATGTTGTTGTTCCGTGAGGAAGCGGTGTCTGACTAGGGGCGAGACGTGGGCTGATGACGTCATCGTTTCAGAAAATATATGGATTCGCTGTCCACACGAAAACGCAAGGGTGGCGTTTTCAGATTTATCCGCTCTGGGACCCGGTTTCAAAAAATAGCGGTTTCACTCTCCCAAAACACCGGATCCGTCTGGACAAAACGGCAATAAGATAAAAAAAATGTACGTATACAGCTAAACACGTCTCCATGTGGACGGGGCCTTAAATGAATGCTATTTGCCATCAAATGACAATTTAACATAGCTGGAATATATTAAATTTACATTTTAATATAAATTGATATTTGTTTAAATGTCTGATTAACAGCTTTGTGGACAAATATAAATTCTGACTACAAATGAACTTCTTTACATAAGGATGCAGTTTAAAAGCACATACTTGTGAAAAAAGAAGTGCGCTTAATTGTATTGAATGTGCACTTGTAGTGTATTTCAAATCTTACAAGAGTACTTCAAAAGGTACTTGCAGATAAAATAATATCAATCAAATAAAGGCCACTTACGTGTACTTACAGTACACTTGCATAACCGCTTCTGAACACACTGAAGTACACGTTTAAAACATGTACTTTGTAATCATTTCAAATTAAAAGTACTTAAAATGTTTTAATAATATTTTCCCATGATTTAAAGAAGCGCACTTACTTTGATTTAAAGCACATCTAAAGTACTTGATCATAATTTTAACTGTAGTTTGTTATTCAATATTACATATAACAACGTTTTAAATGTAGTAAATTGCAACATGACCACAAAAATAATTGCAAATACATTTAAATACATGACATACAAGTTTCATTATATAAGTATATTTTAGTAAATGCTCACAACTATATTTCAAAGACAATATAAGTAATCATGAAACTGAATGTAAAGATGTATTTAAGTCCTAATTACGTGGGTCAAAAAAGCACTGTAAAATGAATCAAATTGCATTTAATACACATTTATCTACAATATACATTTTCATCTGATTGCAATTAACAAGCACTTAAGTGTCCGAAAATATTACATTCAGTTTGCACTTATATTATTATATAAGTATATTATTTTAAAGTATATTATTTCCAAAATAAAGGTTCTTGCACAAATTTCCGTATGCGTTTTTTTCGTATTCCTCATCCTAAAAATTTGTCACGCACAGAAACCTTGCACACTGAGTCCGATGCATATTAATTAATCCATTGCAAAAAAAATTGCCAAAACAATATGGATTGTGGATGATTTTGTTGTCCATCCAATCTTGAGAACGCATAGAGAGGAAGGAGAGTTCCTGCGGGATTATCCCAAGCGATTCAAAGTTTACTTCAGGATGTCAGTGGCTCAGTTTGATGATTTTGTTAGCGATACTAGAGCCACATATTAAAAAGACCACCAATTTCCGTGAAAGAACCTATACAGTGCTTCGTGCTGCGAGACGAAGTTTTCAGTTATGTAATTCTCATACTTCCATTTATTATTCAATAGAAATTTCCAAATGCTTAATTAAATAACATTACATAATAATTATTATTTTATATGTAATAAAAAATATAAAATAATTAAATTAGAATAATACAATAGAAATATTACATTAACATTATTATTATTATTCAGTTGTGTTGTCGTGAAGTAAAGAGGAGGGTGATTGATGGAGGAAGGACTCACGTTGCTGGTTGCGTTTGTCACTGGCGTTCTTCAGCGGGAGGCAGACGGGACAGTCGTGCCTCGTGCAGTTCTTCCAGTGCGAGATGATCTGCCTCGATGAAGCACAGTGAGCCACTGCAGAGACAGAGACAGAAGAAAGCCTGAGCCAAAGTGCAAGTGTGTCCAACTGCTGCAAAACTGGGAGCAAAAAGGTCCTGTGGGAAAGCAGACACACACACATCTGCCACAAGTGATTTCACTAAAACCACAGCAAAGAATGCCATTTTTTCTGTGACGAGTAATTTTTTCGTTCCTCACAGGAAGTAAAAAGATAGTACAAATGACAAATCACAGGCAAACAGATCATAATTGATGTTTAATTACAGTTATGGGGAGCGAGATTTTCAACCAATGACATTTCACTGTAGGAGGGATTATCCAGTGGGACAATGAAAACAGAAACTTTTTACTGGTTAAGGGGGGAAAAAATTTACTAATTAATTAATTAAAAATAATAACAAATAAATATATGTGATAATTATAATTATTAAAGTAATTATACATTACATTTTATTATACAATGCAATCGAAATACAACTAAATTTATATGTAAATTAACATTAGTTAGATTATTAACATTAATTTATACTTTTACAAATTAGAAAAAAAACTATTAAAAATAATTTTCATTAAGTGAAATAAATCTGAAATAAACTACAAATACTAGATGAAATACATTTAATTAAAAAAAAATTTTAATTTTGCCTTGGCAACTAACTGAAATATGAAAATTACTGAAATATGTTGATAATAAAATTAAAACGGAAATGAAAAACAAATGAAAGCTAAATAGAAATATAACAATTAAAAACTACCAAAAATAAAATAGATGAAACTAATAAAACAGTGAAAATGTAAATGAAAAATGTTAATTAAAATGATACTGACAATATAAAAATAAAAGCAATCAAAATATTAATAAATACTATAATAGTATATAAATATTACTAAAATACCACTGGCTACATAGATTTTTCTATGCTTCCTGTGGCTCAATTCTGCTCCAATTAATTACATTAAATAACAACGTTTAAATAAAATTACTGAATTTAACTTTAATCGAATAGAATTTAAATAATAGAATAGAATTTGTTAGAAGAGTAACAATTGATAGAATAGAATTTCAATAATTTATTGTACTAGTATTACATTTTAATTTTAAATTACTTTAAATTATTCAATGTTATTCAATTAATGTTAATATTCAAATAATATTAATATATTAAATAAATTATTGTAATTATCAATACAATTATTTTTTTTTCAAACTGATTTAATACTGAATAATATCCATAGCTACTTCACACAAGATATTCGCATTATAATATTAGCATTACAATATTTTCTATCAAAAAGGCAAAATAAAGTGAAGTAGCTATAAATTCTATTCTTATTCAGTGCAGCCGGTCAAAAATAAGCACTGTCTTGCATTGCATTGAGAAATTATGTAGATATTACAATAGGAGCGATCGAGTTGCGTCACACTGCTTGTTTCCAGTATCAACACAATCACGATTCACCTGGTTTGTCACAGAAGGAAGCGAGAGCCTTCAGAAGGCACCAAACACATGATGCTTTAAGAGTCGTCTCTAGCCTTCATGTCCTTCCTCAGGAGTCAGAGAGAGACATACGAGGGTCACAAACAGGAAATGAGCTGGCACGGTGGACGGCACGCTTGGCACCAGACTGGTGTTTGAGTTGAAATGAAGCCCTGTGCTCCGGCTCCAACAACAACTAAAGCTCTGAGAGCAATGCAGCCGGGCGGCATCGGGCTGCCGCAAGCCCTCTCCCGCCGTTTGCCAACCCCTTAATATTGCATTATACCATAAAGAGCACGATTTTCTCTCCAAATGGACTGTTATACTTGAGACGGAGCAGAGCGTTTGCTCGGGAAATTCCCCGTGTGAGTGAATGAAACGTTACTGGCTGTGAACCCAAAGGTGTTCACAACGTAATATTTAAGATCCATTGTTGTGGCGGTAACAAACCTCAATGGAGTGCCTTTCGAATGTCTGTGTCATTAAAGCGGATGTTATTCTAATAGCTAGCTATATAAATTAGTAGTACACTAGAATGTAGTGCTGCTGCTCCATTTGACAAGCGCAAAGATGCACACAATGCTGTAAACACCACATCAGGACAAAAGCATCTCATTACGGCTCACGCTGAGACTAAACACAGAACAGACAGGTCTACTAACACACACCTCAACCCACAAAACACAGCAGACACTCCTCAAAGACTTCTAAAACACACACACACACTCTCTCTCTCTCTGCACCAGACTCATTCTTCACGCAACTCCTGTTCCAAATCCAACTTGTTTCAAGCTCTTGCAAACTTCAACTTGTTTTAATAAACAATTATGACAACAATATAATAATATAATATAAAAGAAAACTAAAAGAAACATATTTAGTAAATTCATATCTTCATATAAAACATGCAAAATAACATTTAATAAAATTCCATTGATATAATGTACATTATAATTGTTTATTAAATCATGTATAAATACATTAAAAAACAATAAAATATATTTATATATATAAATATATTTCATAAATATATTGTAAATATTTAAAAAATATAAGCAACTAAAATGTGATGTGTTTATTAATAAAGAAAGAAAGAAAGAAAGAAACATTAAGAACATAGGTTTTTATTTTTAATAAATATTTTATTACTTACAATTGTATTAATTATAAATTATTGTATATTGTAATTGCAAGTATTGTATAAATAATTATTCATAAACATATTACATAAATATTTATAAATATATTTAACTTATACATTAATAAAAATAAAACGCATATTTTGTCAATGGTATTTTGTAAAAAAAAAATAAAATGCATTTTAAATGTTTTCTTAATATTTATAATTTCTTAAATTATTTTTAAATTTTATTTATAAATGAATAAACATAAAATTCACATTATGTCAGTGGTATTTTTATAAAAATAAATTAACATGTTACCAAATTTTCGTTTTGCATTTTTTTCTTACTATGTACTACAGGATTAATATTAATTACTAAAATATGAACAATGTTAACATTAATAAATACAATATTAATAATATTAACTTGTATGCAAGGTGCAACACACCTTTTGCGAGAATTGTTTTAAATTTATTTGGCAAAGGAACTGCAGGAACTTTCATTTTTTCCCAAATATTTCTTCGTCACCATTACTAAAATAATTTTTAATTGTACAATTAAGGAACAAGAATCATTAAAAATGTAAAAAAAAAATATATATATATATACGCACAAAATATGCTTACTGTATAATTTCGCCCTTCTGCAACACTATCTGCACAACTTTTCACGTTGAGGTCAAAACAGCATGTGACACTCGTGTTCGTGAATCATGTGGAAAAGCCTTACGTTATCCGGCTAGCGTTTGAGCTCTGGCGACAGGCGTTTAACGTGGACTCACCTTGGCAGGATTTGCCGGCCTGGCAGTGGGTCATGTGGTTGAGGACGTTCTTCATGGTCCTGCAGTGGGGCAGCGCACAGGCCAGCACCTCGCCGTTGGCCTGCTCGCGCCGCTGACACTTGTGGGCGTGGAGCAGCAGGACCAGCTGCTGCTGGATCAGCTTGCGCTTCTCCGGGTCGGCTGTGGGGCCCGTGGACACCCCCTGACCTGCCACCGTCCCCACCGACACCTGCTGCTGCTGCTGGGGCTGCGGGCGAGAGAACCGGCCACGGCGTCACAGAGCCAGCTTTCACCTGCCAGCTCAATCCTGTTAAGTGTGCGTGATGGGAAACTCACCATGTTTGGCACGCTGGTGACCGTCGCTCCCTTCAGGTCAGTTGGAAACTGGGGCAGGCTGTTGGGGAGGGCACCTTTATTCTGAGCATTCACGCCAGTCGTGCCGATTTGTTGCCCTCCACTTTGGTACTGACCGAACGGACTGTTGCCACCTGCCATGCCCATCTACAAACCAAAGAAAACCGGAAACATCATGTCAGAGGAGACATCAGGAGATTCAGACACAGGATCTCATTTCTAAAATCTGGTAAACAAACGATTTATTAGGATCATTGTTACTGTAGTAAATGATAAATTAGCATTGTTTTCAAAGGTGAAATCCAGTCATCTGAATAGGAATCCACATGATTGGGAATTTTGCGTGAGGGAGAAAGATTTCCCCTGTAAATTTCGTAGGCTGGTCATGTGAATGTGCCATGTTGACCAGTAACAGCCGAGTATCTTTGTTTGAAAGCGACTTTTGTGTGAGCTGTGCTTCATGCCTCACTACACTATTGACAGTAGACTTTTTTGGTCAAATTTTTTTTGACAAAATTTCACTAATGTGACCGTACATTAACAGATAAATTAATAATAATAAAAAAATCAATATGAACTGATAGGAATGCATAATATACAGGTAAAATGTGGTTTTGATTTATATATATTTAATTTAACATATCAGTCAAATGTTTTTTTAATTTCTCATTTTTTACATTTAGATTACACTAATAATTTAATAACACTTGAATATTATTAACACATAAATTTAAAACTACAGTGTTGCAGGAAAGTGTAGTAGATTATACATTTTTACATTTTGGATTTATTACTATTTGCTGTGTTGAATTGGAGTAAAAAAAAAAAAAAAAAACCTGCTGCAGAGTCAGTGTGACGTCACTGACCGTTGCAGTGTTTGAAGAAATTTCGTATGCTCTAGTGCAGCCAATTAAATGTTCCTCTCATACATATAATATCAATCAATCAGTTGTTTAACAAATCAAGTGGAGTTGCTGTATATTATCCGGAGTCTTCAGCAGAGCAGGGCTTCCCCGTCACACAAGTGCAGTGTTGGGTGGGAGTAACGCATTACAAGTAACGCGAGTTACGTAATCAGATTACTTTTTTTCAAGTAACTAGTAAAGTAACGCATTACTTTTTAATTTACAAGAAAATATCTGAGTTACTTTTTTAAATAAGTAACGCCAGTTACTTTTTTTTCCAATTTATTGATTGACAGCTCTCCTGTCCCCATGTTGAGAGAAATCAGAAGATGTTACTCTAGTTCTAAAATAAATATGAATATGCATTAATTCATCTCACTCACAAAAAAAACAAAAAAAACACAGATTCAGTATTCCTCAAAATGAATAAAAATAATGCAACTCAGAATATGACGCAAACCTGCAACA
>NW_015642048.1:354461-356340 GCF_001515625.1 Sinocyclocheilus rhinocerous | reverse complement strand
TTTTTTCAAGTAACTAGTAAAGTAACGCATTACTTTTTAATTTACAAGAAAATATCTGAGTTACTTTTTTAAATAAGTAACGCCAGTTACTTTTTTTTCCAATTTATTGATTGAAAGCTCTCCTGTCCCCATGTTGAGAGAAATCGGGAGTAAGCTGTTACTTTAGTTCTAGAATAAATGTGAACATGTTTTAATTCATCTCACTCAAAAATGTTTTTTTTAAAAAGTAACGCAAAAGTAACGTAACGCATTACTTTCAATAAAAAGTAACTAAGTAACGTAAATAGTTTATTTTTTAGGAAGTAACGCAATATTGTAATGCAATACTTTTGAAAGTAACTTTCCCCAACACTGCACAAGTGTGTGTCTGTGCTGATCTCCAGCAGCGTGCCGGCCGCCCGCTCTCCTCTGTTGACATCGCTCCAGCAGACCAGATAAAAGAGGCCAGCTGAGTGGCACACGAACCGGCCGTCCCTCCTCCACCCCTCTGCTCACTCATTCATGCACACCAACACACTTCTCCTGCTGCTCTCTGTGCTTACTCATCCACACACACACACAATACCGTGTACTGTGATAAAAGCATTAGCAATTAATCGCAACATGAAAATTTGATACCGGCATATCCCTAACACACACATTATCTCTCTGTCGGAGCAGCCAGGATTCACTCTCCCAGCAGATCTGCACCATGCCCAGGATTTCCTCGCTCGTGTCCTCTGCTTCACACCGACATCCAGAATCACTTATTCACCACATTGTTATTTGTCACTGGGACATTGAAGAAATTTGCAACTGTTAAAAGACACTTTTTCACCCTCACGTGAAACTCTTAAAGGCACAATATGTAAGATCTTCATAATAAAATATTCAAAAACTACTTGCACAGTAGGGATGTGCGGGTCTAGTCGACTAGTCGACTAAACGGTACAGCTCCTACTAGTCAACACTGAAAACAATAGTCGATTACACGACAGAAAAACAAAACAAAAACATGATTTTATCATTCAAATTACCGGCATTTTAACATTGCATTTAAAACATTTTAAATAACAAGTTAAAATAAAACGTTTGAAAAATAATACATTATTTTTAAAAGTTTATCTGGGCGGAAACTACATTTTTACCTCAGACCTCACATGCGTTTTCTTCGTCAGTTGCGGCGAGTTCAAAAATGACCATGCGAAAGACGAGAAGGTGTGGGATTATTTTGAATTAGAAGGAAACGGAAAAGTTTTGTGTAAACTGTGTAGTGTCAAATTGTCTTACAATAACTCTACTGGAGCGATGCGTAAACATATTCAATACAGGCACGTAGGCGTTAGCTTAGAGGCTGGCCAAAGCCAGCAAATGTCAATCACGTCATTCACTACAACCTGCGATCCCGTCCGCGCCGTCTATTCTTCTAACGAAGACCCACTTCGGTGGTGGTGCGGGATGTCCAGGCGCTTTCTGAAACTCTATCGGCTTGCTTTTCGTTATCTCTGCGTGCCTGCGACTTCAGTTCCTGCCGAGCGTGTTTTTTCAAGTGCAGGAATTTTATTGTTAATCGCCTCAGGTCCCGTCTTTCACCAGACCACGTTGATAATTTCACTGAACAAATAACGCATGGTTTGAGTAAGTAAAATGGGCATTGATTTGTTTTTTAGTCAATATAGCCTACACGAAGTACGTTTTTAAAAGCCGTTTTAATGCTATTTCGTGATAAACCTTCCTATTGTTTTTGACTTATTTTTTAATATGTTGGCTAACGTTGTATGAAGATGAAGAATTCTGTCAGGCTATTGATTGATTTTCCATTGTTCTGCATTTCCCCAACTGATTTGAATAAATAAGCTATGCTTTGGCCGACGTTGAGTGTATACTCTTTTTTTTAACT
>NW_015642048.1:347510-354214 GCF_001515625.1 Sinocyclocheilus rhinocerous | reverse complement strand
CCCTTTAAGTATTTCAAATATAGGCTATTATATATGCTACATGCACGCACAGAGTTTTTTTTTTCTTACTATCTTTTGGGGGTTTCTTGCTTTTAGACTAGTCGACTAGTCGGATACAAAACTTTCGTTTAAACGTCAGTCAAATTAGTCGTCGCGCACATCCCTATTGCACAGTGTGATATATTTCATTCAGTTGTGTACTTACGTTATCCCAAAAGTTCCCAAGGATTTGTAAATCCAGAGAAATTCCAGATTTAAATAATGACTCGTCCCTGGTCATTGTTGCCTATCAATGACATAAAATCCGCACTATCCTCAGTTTCCGCTTCTAGAAACTATGCCAACACACAACACAAATGCTGCTACACAGTTAAACTAAATCCATTACGGCTGTGGCGAATAAAATGAAATCAAAAGTGTTGACAAAAGTGTTACATTTAGATCTGCTCAATGTTGCGCCATGATTTTTTTACGTGTTTTTACAGTGTTGCGCATTATAACCAATCACACGCAAGTCCTTTGAGCTTATGAATGCAGTGGCCAATCAGAGGCGTTCAGATGAGTTTTTTGTTCAGCGCACGCACTCGCTGACTGAATTAAGCTCTCACGCGAATTCTCTCATCATAAACAACAAAGTGGAGATGTACGTATGAAGCAAGAGATTCATTCATCAAACTGTGTATAGACAGCTTTACTGAGACTTTTTTGAGAGTGCTTAAAGGGGTCATATGATGCGATTTAAATTTTTCCTTTCTCTTTGGAGTGTTTCTTTATAAATTTTCTTTATAAAAGTTAAGAGTCAACCACCCCTACCTAAACCGCCTCATTTAAACACGCCCCCCACATGTCTACGTCACGATGTGGGAAGATTTGCATAACGCCGCCCAAATGTTCAAGCAAAGAAAGAAGGCGTAACTTTTATTCTCGCTGTAGTATTGTTGTTGCCACCATGTCGTGAAGACGCTGTGTGTTTCATTGTGAAAGCGAAACTACTTTGTTTGGCCTTCTAAAAGAGAACGATATCCGCTTCGTCATGCCTTGAGCTGGTCCGTGCTGGTCGCTGAGGCGCATAAACATTTCATTACACCAAATAATGTTCTTTTTAGCAACATCATATGACCCCGACTGAAGACTTCGATTTCATTATGTAAAATACATTTATATTACAGCATGTGATATCATATATATCGGCTTTATACCAGCCATTAGCCACCCTGATATATCGGCATCGTCAATCAAAAAAATATATATCGGTCAAATAGTTGACAGCCAATCAGAATCCATCTGATTTTAAAAAGCTTGAACATTTAAAATAGCAAGACACAAAACTGCAGCTTGCCTACAATAAACAGAAAGTTATCAGGTGTTGGTGTCAACAATAATATAGTTATCGTTAATTACACCATTTATTTCTCAATAAATTAAACCTTTCATTGTAGCTGGACACTATTATACACAAATGTTACATACAGTCAAGATACATGTACCGTCACTGACTTTAAAATGTCCCATTGTTTTAAAGCTGCAATTCGCTACCTCCTAAAACTGCAGCAAGATGGAACCGGATCCAAAAAAAAGGCATGCCAATGCAACTGTGAAAGGTGAACTGGATGGACTAGCGGGTACTACAGATGATTCAATTAGGCCTAGTTGAGCGAATACGCTTGTTCAAGCGGCAAAAGCACAAGTTTGGCTCGTACCCTTATCGATCACCTGGTAAAATGTGTATAATCACACAACAACAATAATATCGCAGACAGAATGCAATAACACATTGTTTGCTCCAAAATTAAGGAAATATGAATCTAACAGTGAACAGGTGTTGCTTTACCATTTGTTCGATGTGAAATAAACATGGAGCTGAAAAGAGCGAGCTGTATGGGCCAAAAGCCACTCCAGATGAGACACTTGTATGATGAGAGCTCTTAACTGCCTACATGACACCGAAAGGGCACAACTGCTTCCTGGTGGTGTCCTGTTAAACCAGAGGCCAGAAAACATTGCCCTCATCTGACAACACCAGCTTCCAGCTACGACTATGATCAGCAAAATAAGAATGAAGAATTTTCAAATTATATATATATATATCAGCTTTAATGCACTTATCAAAATAACAGAAGCAACTCAAATGTCAAAAATTTCAGCAAAAAATAGTACTTAAAATAGTATAATTTAAATTATAATATATTATTATAATTTAAATAGTATAAATAGTATAATTTAACAGTCTTCAAAGTATTGGGAAAAATATGTTCAAATACTCAATTTAATGTCAAAAAACTTTACATAAACACTTTTTTCCCCCCCAAAGTCCCCAAAAGCCAATTCATTTCGCTCCAAATTCCAATTTTTGTTTGTTTGTTTTGTTTTGTTTTCATTTTTCTGGATTCCATTTTTCCCTATTTTACATTTTTCTGGACATTTTAATGGTTTAATTAAATTTTAGTAATTGTAAAGCAGTCTAATTATTTGAAATCATGAAACTTAGACAATTAAACAACAATTCATTAAAAGTTTAACAAAAAATACATTTTTAGGGCCCTATGAAATGTGTTTTATATTTTCCCAAATTCGGTTTCATTTTTCCCAGGTTCCATTTTATTTTTCAACAAATTGCATGCCTTGCATTAATTTTTTTTCTTTTCTGGACTCCATTTTAATGGCTAAATTAAATTTGAATAATCAAAAATCATGTCTTATTAATTGAAATCATGAAACGTTTACAAATCGAACAACAATTTATTAAAAGCTTAATAAAAAATTAAATTTTTAGGGCGCTATGAAATATGTTTCCATGTCCTATATTTAATTTTTCCTGCATTCCATGTTAATGAAATTTTAATACAATTGTAATAATCAAAATGCATGTGTTAGTAAAAAAACAAGTATTTGATTTAATTCAGCAAATATGATGCATGGCCGTGTAATGAGTCATTTTTAAGAAAAATTAAGCATTTTTCAGCCCTAACCCCCTATAAATTACTAGCTCTTTGCGCAAAGGGATTTGAATTCATAATACAAATGCACACACCTGCCATTTCTGACATCCGAGTGCTGCTTTCAGACCCCATCAGTCACTAAACCATCTATCATAGAACCGAGTTTTGTTCATCAAATTTGCATAGAGCGCAGATGAGATGTGTATGCATGTAACATGGCACTTTACGCTGAGAGCTTTTAATTTGCCTTCCCATCAAGCATAATTCTGCGGCTGGCGTGATCGGCAGGCCTTCAAACAAATGGCAGAGTTTAAGAGCGTTCTGGCATGCAACTGCTCTCGTAACACAAGCATTTAAGCTAATAAAAAACACAAGTGCAGGAATGAGTCATGCAATCAAACAATGAGGCAGCAAAGCGCAGCTCCAGATAGAGAGTGATAATGTGAGTCCGTCTGCTGCTGCGCTGACAGATCAAACTGGACACACGACCTGATTTACACACCGATCGGATTCCACCGCAATACTAGAGCGATGAAAAAAGACATGAAACAGATTTCACAAAACATAACGGTCATAACTTATATTACACAGAGTGGCTTAATTCGTCAAAAATTAGTCAAAACGAAGACAGTTTGATGTTCGTCGTAGAAGTCACACTGCAGGACTGTGCGCCAAATCTTGTGACACCGCCAGAATTTCGTCGGAGGTAAAAATTTGTTCGCAACAGCCAGTAATCGGCTGTCGGTGAACATGTCAAACTAACGATCAAAGACTACAGATTTTAGCCAAGGATTGGAGGAATCTTTTAGGATTTTCAAAATTTTGTCTCAGCTGACCAAATTGTGGCCAACATCGCACAGTGTGCGCATAAACACATTTCATTACACCAAATACACAAAATAATGTTATTTTTAGCAGCATCATATGACCCCTTTAAACATGTAATTAGTCAAATAATTGCACATTTATATTAATTCAGTTAATTAAATAGCCTATATACTGTGGGGTGGTGAACTAAACCATAATGAGCCTTTAATATATATAACCTATTCCGCGTTTTCTGCGACTATCCGACGAATAATGTTTTTGTCTACTAATGTTTCGTCAACTGGTCAGCCCTAATTTATTCCCAGTCATCTCAATTTTGCACCTACTATTTAGTAAAAAATTAATTAAAAAAAGAAAAAAAAAACATTTGCTGTAGATGCTAAAAGTGATTATAAACATCACAACATGATAATGTACAGTACGAAAATGCATATTAATTTTGAGATTTGCAATCTGAATATAAAGATATTTAGTTTTTTATTTCTGTTTAGCTTTATTTTAGTTTTGGTCATTTTAGAACTTCAACTCATTTTATTTTAGTTAGCTGCAAAGGCGACATTTCTGAGTTTTGTTAAAAATGTTAAGTTTTTCATCTAATAATTTATGGTATTTAAGCTTTATTTAAATTAACGAAAACTATTTTAATGGTTTTAGCTAATAACAACAACGAAAATAAATAAAACAAAAATACTGGTTAGAAACTTAAATGGAAAAAAAGCAGAATATTGCAAAAAAATATTTGCGAATAACGCAGAATTTCCATTCCATGGGGAACAAAATTGTTATTTCTGGGTAAGTCAGAGAAAAACAGAAAAGGAAGTTGTAGCCACTGATGAAGCGACCACCGCTATTTTCGATTTTCCGATTAATCGTTTTTTTAAATGACGTCCTTTAACAGTAAACCTCTGTTGTGCAGCACTTTGTTTGCCTTCATCTGATTTCCAGAAAAATTAAGAACATTTTATAGGGCCCTACTATTGCTTAAAAAGGACCCTATACAAAAAAAAAGAATAGGTTTAAAATGCAGGCATGTGGTTCTTAATTTCTTTTTATTAATTCACCATTTGTAAACTGATGTTTACTGTTCATTTTTTAGAAATATCAATAGCATTTGTATTAAAACTATATTCACTGAATGTAATAAAAAAAAATCGAGAATCGAATCGAAAGCTTGCGAATCGAAATCGAATCGAATCGGGACATCTGAATCGATACCCAGCCCTACTTATAGCGAGCAAACAAAACACTCGGACAAACTTTATGCTTGCTAGCAATCAGCAGCAGATGCTTTATGACTGTGTCAGTATGTTCTGGAAAGTCATCTGGGCAAATAATTCAGTGACATGACCTCAGGTAAAGTTACATGATTTCTGTGATGCACAACTAGGAAATTATACATAAATATAAATGTCTTCTTACAGAATACATTTTTTATGTGCAATTTAAAAAAAAAATTGTTTTAAAATATGCTGTTTCCAACCAGGGTTTATATACAATATGTCAAAATTTGCATTAATATACATGAATTGATAATAGGGATATTCATCAGGGACCGTTTTCATTCGCATAATCTCAAATCTTCTCACAACTCTGAACTCTAAACGGCTGAAACCACAGCAAAGGAAACTGGCCATCTCACCTTGTTGATATTGCCGGCTTGCTGGGTGTTGATGCCCATCTGCTGTGCCCCCTGTGTGAGCGTCTCTGCCAGGACACTGCCCGCTCCTCCCTGTGCCGCCACCCCCGCTGCTCCTCCCGCCCCTACAGAAGGTGCCACCTGCATGCCAGCACCCTGGTACTGCATCCCCGGCGCTCCTCGACCGCGGCCTACAGAGCCGAGAGTCCCATTGATCACCTGACCCGGCTGTCCGCCCACGTTCTGTCCCATCATGCTGCTGTTCAGCATGGCCTGGTTAAATCCTGTGCCGAGTCCCATGCCAGCTGAGCCAGCGTTATTGCCCTGCGTCCCAGGAGTGCCGCCTAGTTTCTGTGTTTGAGAGGGGTGGGAAGGGGAGCCCTGGCCCATGGGACTCTTTCCAAGCCCGCCCAGCTGAGATCCGATGCCGCCGGGTTGCGGACTGGCCGAGTTCATCCCAGCGCTGCTTCCTGGCCGCAGAAGCTCGGAGAGCTGCTTGTGCTTGGCAGCAGCGTCGGGGACCATGGGGCCATGACTGCCTTTACCTGTAGCCCCGCCGTTAGAGGACATGGACATCAGCCCCAGGTCTCCGTTAGGTATCAGCTCATCTGGAAGATCGTTCTCCAGGTCATCCCAGGAAAGTGAACCCAACTCTGAGGAAATAAAGAGAGGGAGAAATTTAATTTTGTGTGTGGTTATTTCTTCTCTTCTCTTTAGAAGGTTGTGAGTTTCTTATTGACCTTAATGCACATAAATTTGACGTGAACGAAAATGAGAATTTGATGAATGCCTCAAGATGTGTATCAGAAACCCAGTTTGCAGGTTTCAATTCATGTGTTTTTATGCCAACACTGAGAAATTGCATAAAATTAGCTGGTTGGGAATTTCCAAAGTGCATATAAAAAATGAATATGATCGCTTGAGGCAGATATATGTTTTATTCATCAGGAAGACATGCACATTTACTGTATAAATTTCCAGATGAGCCATAAAAAAAAAATGTAATTAAAATGTTCAAAAAATTATTAGAAGAAAAAATAGTTGAGTTCTACAATTCTAAAAAAATTCCCCGTATTTAATCACATTAGCTACATTTCCATCCATGTACTTTTATGCAAATATTGGGAAATTGCATAAAAATTGCAGGTTGGAAATTTCCAAAGTGCATAAAAAAATGTATGAGATGCATTTTTTAAAATTTGGTAAGACGACACACTAACTCTTTTATATATCATATTTTGTGTTCTACGTGTTGCTGTTTGAAACGTGTATAGTGTATATATACAATATATATATATATA
>NW_015642048.1:342471-347353 GCF_001515625.1 Sinocyclocheilus rhinocerous | reverse complement strand
CACAAAACAAAAGAGTGCGATATATATATATATATATATATATATATATATATATATAAATTAATAAATATATAATTTTCCAATAAAAAAACTGAGGTTTCTACAATTTAAGCTTAAAACATAAAGAGACTAAAATGGCGAATTCGACTCTGCATTCCTACAAAATAAATATGCTTGTCTACTCTGACTAGGGTCTATTAAATTTCATATTATTAAGGGTCTAATGAAAGCTGTGGTTTTGACGCCATGAAAATATTGTTTTAGCAGCTCCATGCTGTGAGGGAAAACAGGAGAGAGAGAGCAGTAGTCTAAATCAATATGCCTGCATGAGGTTGATCCACCGCTGAGTCTGCTAATAGCTTTAATAAATCCACCTCATCTATTAAAATCTGCTAATGAACGACTGACACTTAATACACACACAGGAGTGTGTATGATACCTCAGAACAGCTGGGAGGAAGGAGACGTTCTCAATCACGTCTGTGACAGTGAGAGACTAACGACAGATGTTAGCATGTTTAGCAGAGCAAATGCCACCAACACAACAGGACGGATGCTAGAGATGATATCACCACCGATTCAGGTGCAAAATTAATGGATTTGATAATGATTAACTCAATGTTTTTCTAAAGAGAACAAGCCTGCTTAAACTGCAACCAGTATATAGTACATACTGCATACTACACCATTCACTAGAGATGTTAAATGACAATGTGGTGTACTACAGTTAGTAAAGTTTGTTGCAGGACTGCAGGACTTACATAGTATTTTATAAAAACACAAGTATTCAGTACATACTGCATCGTATACCACACACAATTGAAGTTTAAGTGACAATGTAGTATACTACTATTTCTTACGTTTACCATTTAGGCTATGACTGTTTAACATGGCATTTTTACAATATCACAGGCAGCATACTAGGGCTCTACAGTGCGACTGAAAACTACTGCGTGCGACTATGAAAAAACGTTTAGGAGCACCAGTGCGACTGACCAGATCTTCATCATATTTGTTTTTAAAGGGAGTTTGTAAATGTGATACTGATTTAATACAACAGTTCAATAAACAAGAATTTAATTTTAAGTGACATGCATTGTCTGACTATAACATCTAAATTTTATCTGATTTTGCTCTATTTCGTCTTCGAAAATAGGATTATTGATTAGAAGGTGCTCCTAAAATTTTGAAAGTGCTCCTAAAGTAAAAGAAAAGTTAGCGTAGAGCCCTGCATACAGTACATACTGCATGGTGTGCCGCACACTAGTGAGGAGAAGCAACAATGTAGCATACTACTGTAAAGTTTACCACTGAAGACAATTTCATGCTATTTTTTTATAAAATCACAGGCAGTATACAGAACATACTGCATACTTTACTGTACACTAGTGAGCTCAAGCAAAAATGTAGCATACTGTTTGTAGTATTTATCACTGCAGTCCGTTTCATATACTACTTTTATGAAAGTATACAGTACATAGTATGCTGCACATTAGCGCCAGTGTATTGTACTACTGTTTGCAATGTTTACTAATGAAGAGTGTTTTACATATTTTTAGAAAAACGCAGGCAGTATACAGTACATACTGCATAGTATGCTGCACACTAGTGATGTCAAGTGACAATGTAGCATACTACTGTTTGTAAAGGTTAAAACTGAAGACTGTTTGATATATATATATATATATATATATATTATATATATAAAATCGTAGGTATATAAAGCATATAAAGTACTTACTGCATAGTATGCCGCACACTAGTGAGGTCAAATGACAATGTAGCATACTACTGTTTGTAACGATTACCATTAAGACTGTTTTGCATGCTGGTTTTATAAAATCACAGGCAGTATACAGTACATACTTTATAGTATATCACACACTAGTGAGGTTTAGTTGACAATTTAACATACTACTGTTTGTTATGTTTACCATTGAAGGCTGTTTCATATGTTTATTTTAATCGTAGGTAGTATATACAGTGCATACTGCCAATAGCATGCCAAAGACTCGTGAGGTCAAGTGACATTTACCACTGCAGATTATTTCATATACTAGTTTTATAAAAATATACGCAGTATACAATAGGGATGCATCGATCCGATACTTAGTATCGGTATCAGCTCCGATACTGGCATTTTCTGCCCGATCGGGTATCGGTCAGACAAGACCGATCCAAATCCGATATTGTGAGTATACTATTCTGTGTTATTGTTAAGCCCCACGAAAGCCACAAAAACATTATAAAGCACCATAAAGTTTTCGTGCACTATATTTCAAATGTTCTGAAGCTGTTTCATAGTTCAAAGTGAGGTGCAGATGAATATTTAAGTTGTTAAATTCAAGTTCACGTAAACTCTTCTCTCCGATGCAGCTGTCGTTCATCCTCCATTCAGCATTCAAACTGCGTGTTGCGTTCGGTTACGACAGTCAAAACGATGAAACCCTCTTCAAGAGCGCTCAATAACTGAGATTTAAAACTGCTCAAACTATTTCACTGATATAATACTCTACGCATAAATATCCCTTCCCTTTGTGCTTTGAACTTTTCTATGCTGCACGCTGTGACTCCGTGTTGCTTCAAACGCATCATTCTGCACACGAGATGCTCATAAGCGCTTTGTGCCACTCTGTATTGGAGCCATACCCTTTCATATTATAATAATTTGCGCAAATAAAGATTATTAATGGTCTTTCTTGTTCTGTTCTATCTATCATATTTTGCTGCCTTCATTACTTACATTTAAAAGAAATGTCTTTTAACTTGCAGTATATATTTATAAATAAATATATTTTCTTGTTTTTCATGAATGTATTTTACAACAATACAAAGAGCAAAATTGCAGGTACGCTAGTGTGGTCAAATGACAATGTAGCGTACTACGTTTGTAATATTTACCAAAGCAGAACATTTCACATGGTATTTTTATATAAAATAGTAGGCAGAACACAGTACATACTACACAGTATTTCACACACTAGTTTCCCATTCTGAAAGTAGCCTGTTTTCGCAGCCCTGAAATCTTGGTCAACTTTGGCGTGGTATTTCCCAGAGCAACATTGTCAATCTATGCGCGACTCTGATTGAGATGCAGCATGGGTAGCGCTGAGGTCCCACCGGTTCGAGAGTAAACACAGACACGCTGCCAGATACAGCAGGTGCTAAACATGAGGGAGGCAGGAGTAGGGATCATCCCTTTTCTTTCGCTCCCTGTTTAATGACCCACATCACGGAGCCAGACTCGTGCAAGTCCTCGCTTACACACTCAGCTGTCTAGTGCCAACATCCCGCCCTCTCCGTGCTTGGAGCAGAGCCAAAATGCAAAGCAACATACACGTTCGGAAGCACCTTGGGAGTCTCGAGTCCCAACGGGGATCCAGATTTCTCCCTCCACCATCGGGCTGAAGCTCGTTATAGTGGCTCCGGCAACGGACTATAAATAGTCTCTACGCGCGGCAGCAGACCACAGCTGTCGCTCACAGCGTCTGAAAGATAGCGGGCCATCTGAGCTGGGACAGGTGCGCCTTGCCTGGGATTTCACTCGGATGGGGAGGATAGCAATGGATACATACAAACCAAGACTTCTAGCTCAGCTATCCATCTCTGTCGCTCCATAAATCCCACATTTCAATCTTAAAATAATCATATTCAAGTGTTTACACCATGGGATGTTAAAGGGACAGTTCATTCAAAAATGAAAATTCTTTCATAATTTATTCATGTTGCTCCAAATTAATTCTAATTCTGATTCCATTCAGGTTTATTTGGGCATTTCTCAGTTATAATATCGATTTGATACTATAATATAGCGACTGATATTTGTATTCAGCAAGGATGCATTACATTTATTAAAAGTGACAGTCAAGACATTTATAATGTTACAAAAGATTTCTATTTCAAAAAAATGCTGTTCTTTTAAAATTCTGGAGAAAAAAAAAGTATCATGGTTTTTCCACAAAAATATGAAGCAGCACAACTGTTTTCAACATTGATAATAGTAAGAAATGTTTCTTGAGCATCAAATCAGTATATTAGAATGATTTCTGAACTCATGAACACTTAAGCCTTAAACTCTGCAGTGCTGTGGTGAAATGTGGTTTAGGAAACACTGGCATAGATTTAAAAACTTGGGATTTTAAAAACCAATACCAAGAAGTTCAAATTAAGATGATAAAATCAATCTTTTTAGCCAGCCCTACTTTATGTCCTAAGAACAGCACAACAACAAAGCATGAACCAGGATTTGAAGATACAGATGATATATCCTTATAATTCCTTCTCGGGTTTAGGAGTGTTTGCACACAAAAGACTGCGAGCACGTGCCGGCTTTGAGAAGCAGACCGGGTTCAGGTTTCACAAGGCTGTTTAGGCCAGACCTGCTGCTGAAAGACAGCAGTGCAGTGGAAAGAGAGACGAAAGGAACTCTTGGCACCACGGTGGAAGGTTAACACAGGGCTGGTTTGGTCACATGGCTTACCACTAAAAGTTTTTATTGGGCTGAATCCCATCTTGTAAAAGTGTCATGTTTCCTGCTTTCATCCCAGTTCACAAACACGGAATTGTCTCTAAATCCCTGCTTTGGTTTTAGCGATGCTTTTTACTAACAAAGTTCTTTAGGTCACTTGATTTAGCTACTAGCAGAACATTTCAGAGATGAAAATGCTTAGTTTTCAACTAAAATAGAAAATACTGAAAAATTAGCATGCATGTCAAGCAAGATTTCCTAATTAGTTTTATTTAAAGGGGTCATATGATGTTGCTAAAAAGAACATTATTTTGTGTATTTGGTGTAATGAAATGTGTTTATGCGGTTTAAGGTTCAAAAAACACATTATTTTCCACATACTGTACATTGTTGTTTCTCCTCTATGCGCCACCT